>NW_026963805.1:0-28961 GCF_036588685.1 Mytilus trossulus | reverse complement strand
AAATGGCGTCAGAGTACACAAATCATAGTCAGATGATTTATCCTGTACCACCAGTGCTACTGTGGCCAATAGACATAGTGTCAGAGTCAATCTATCACAGTCAGATGATATATCCTGTAACAATAATGGTTCTGTGACCTATAGACATGATGTCAGAGTCAATCTATTACAGTCAGATGATATATCCTGTTACAATAATGATACTCTGACCTATAGACATGATGTCAGAGTTAATCTATCACAGACATATGATTTATCCCGTAACAATAATGATACCTTGACCAATAGAAATGGCGTCAGACTAAATCTATCACAGTCAGATGATTTATCCTGTACCACTAGTGGTACTGTGGCCAATAGAAATCTGACATGGAGTAAATTGTTTATCAAGTGAAAATCTATCTGCCTTGAAACTTTCAAATGAAACGGACAATGGGTTGTTGGGTTGCTGCCCCGAAAAAAGTAATTTGAAGGAAATTTTGCAGATTTTGGTTATTATCTTGAATCTTATTAATAGAAAGAAATAAAATGTAATCAGCAATAATGTTCAGCAAAGTAAGATCTACAAACAGGGTTTCCCCTGGGTCAATTAATTAATTTTTTTCGCCACCTCTTTCGCCAAAACAATAAATTTTTCGCCACTTTATTATTTTTTTCGCCAAGCAACATATATTTTTCGTATATGATCAAAACATGTCCATTAATTTTGTTAGATTCCAGGAATTATATCTTCTTTATTATAAACTACCAGTATAGTTCGTGGGGAAAGTTTCCTTAAAAGAAAAAATACTGATGTGCCCTTTTGTACTAAGAAGTGTTTTTTACAACAAAACAAAAGCTTTTATCACATGAAATTGATTCCTCATTTCATGTGTAGTCATTACATTGAAGGGTTACTCTCCTTCGAGGGGTTGTTCCCAAATTAACCTTTTGTATATATTTCTTCATAACAACAGTTTTCTTCTCTTGATCATCGGTAAATGAAAAAGTTGAGACGTACAACTATGCTTGAAACACGTGTGTCACTCAAACGACTTTAAAGTAGTCTCCCTAATCAATTACCTACATGTATATTTAAGTCAAAGGATAATTAAAGTTTTAAATCAGAGATTTTTCTTGCTTTTGAACATTTTTCGTCACAACAACAGCTTTCTTTTCTAAACTATCTTTAAAAGGAGAGGAGACGTCAAAAGTTTGCTTCAAACATGTGCGTCGCAAAGTGGTAAATAAATTCTGTATGTGACATTTAGCGGAAGCCATTTAACTATATCATTTTGTCAAACAATTCAATCAACACCTTTATTAATTAGTCCTTTGTTGTCGATAGTTATAAAATGCAATCAGCTGATTATTGATTTTCTGTCCAAATCTTAATGAGGTCAAGGTGAATTCCGAGTATTGTCTGATCGGGTAAAGTCCGAGAAACTTGAAAAAAGTAAATAAACAAGATTGAGGAAAATAAATCGTTATGTATATTTCTTTCGCCAAATTAATTCGCAAATGACGAATTTTTGTCGCCACAATTATTATTTTTTCGCAAATTGCAAAAATGGCGACCGCCAGTGGAAACCCTGTCTACAAATAAGTTAATATGACTAAAATGGTCAGTTGACCCCTTAAGGAGTTATTGCCCTTTATAGACATTTTTGACCAATTTTTTGTAAATTTTTGTAATCTTTTACAAAAATCTTCTCCTGAAACTGCTGGGCCAAATTAAACCAAATTTGGCCACAATCATTATTGGGGTATATTGTTAAAAAAATGTGTGGCATGACCCCGCCAACCAACCAAGATGGCTGCCATGGCTAAAAATAGAACATAGGGGTGAAATGTAGATTTTGACTTATATCTCTGAAACCAAAGCATTTAGAGCAAATCTGACATGGAGTAAATTGTTTATCAAGTGAAAATCTATCTGCCATGAAACTTTCAAATGAAACGGACAATGGGTTGTTGGGTTGCTGCCCGAAAAAAGTAATTTGAAGGAAATTTTGCAGATTTTGGTTATTATCTTGAATATTATTATAGATAAAGATAAACTGTAAACAGCAATAATGTTCAGCAAAATAAGATCTACAAATAAGTCAACAAGACCAAAATTGTCAATTGACCCCTTAAGGGGGTTCGCGGGTCTAAATCATTTATATAGGATTTCTCTATATTTTTCTATACATGAACTTTATCTTATAGTTAACAGAAAAATAAAATAAAAAAGTGGGGTCACCGTTCATTTGCACTCACAATCTGCCTTCAAAAGAAGCATACATTTTTGTAAAGGTGGTTTTTTTTCTGTTGAAGTAATAGGAGAAATAAAGGTAATATTGAAAAAAAAGAAAGAAATTTATTACAGAAATCGCTCAAATTTTTACAATAATTTAGTTTAAGTGCAGCTTATATGGAAATTATATTAAAAAATATAGGTCACCGATGAGTTAAAAAAGATATTTCAATTTTAAAGCCAAAAAATGGCATTTTTCCACCAAAGGGAGATAATTTGGAACTTTTTCAATGATGTATATATTTTAAAAGTCATCTGGGGCCAACACGAATTGTTTGTTTTGAATGATTTTTGTACCATATGATAAGTAACAACTACAAAAGGTAACAAATAAAATTTGAAATGAAAAACAAATATTTATTTTTTTCTGAAATTTTTATACCCTCGAGCCTCCTTAAGGAGTTATTGCTCTTTATAGTCAATTGAGAGGATTAATATTCAACAGCAGAGTGAATTGCTCAAAGGCAAAACAAATATTTTAAGTCTCATTAGACCACATTCATTCTGTGGTCAGAAACCTATGCTGTGTCAACTATTTAATCACAATCCAAATTTAGAGCTGAATCCAGCTTGAATGTTGTGTCCATACTTGCCCCAACGGTTCAGGGTTCAACATCTGCAGTCGTTATAAAGCTGCACCCTGCGGAGCATCTGGTTTTAATTATCATGTATTAGTTTGTGATTAGGCCATTTCAAGGGGAACCATGATTGGAGATTGTTTAGCCATGTAACTCAGTCATGTTTCATTGACTTAGAGAATATTTGCGTAACTTGTGTAAGATGTTAAAGTATTGCTATTTTAATTTCAACATAAATTTGCATTATGAAAATTACAAAAAGGCGAGACATATCTCTGTGATAACAGTTTTTTTAACCAAATGTGAAATAAGTTCCGGAACAAAAATCACAACTCCATGAGTTTTGTTCCAATATTTAAATTTAAAAAAAAGTGAAATAAGTTCCTGTGATATTAGTTTTGAACGAAGGTATTTTATAGAAATCAATGTTCTGCTCGAACCTATTTCACAGAAAATAAGTACCTTTAACATATTGCACAGCGAAATATTTTCTTGTTACACTTAAGAAATCTAATGCAAGCTGAATGCTGTACTTGTACTTGCATTGGGTACATTTGCAATTGAAGTCATGACTGTAGGATGAAGATAAGAAATAAAAGCGATGATAATGTATCATAATTTGTATCTATTCTTTATCATTTATGTGGTATTCAACCTCCTGGTTTCCTGTTGATCTGTCATGGGTGTTCTATAAATCATACATGTACTTGTAGCTATGGTCATTCCACAGTTTTAAAAGAGTTGGTCTTTTGTTTCTTTGTCTTTTAATATAAATGATCAATCACTTTGTCCCTTTTCAAATGAGTACAACTGTTCATCTTTAACTAAATACTTTTTTTTCCAGAATGACTTTTTTTTATTATTTTATAATTTTTATTCTACTCTTTCCTGGTTCATACATTTGTGTCATTTTTAGTATTATTTATTGAGTATGTTATTAAACCTTTGCTTTACTCCACATGATCCAAATTTGATGTTTACACTTTTTTAATTGTTACATTATCAATATAATACATGGTTTTTATGGCCCACAACAAAGTGTCCCATTTTCCGAAATTCAATAATTCCGTCATTCTGCAACAAACCATTATACAGAGTTTTTTTCTAAACTCTTTCAGATATTGGGCTGATTTTTGGTATGTGAGTTAACCATGATGAGTTACAGAACAAGTTTAAGTTTTGTTCCGCTCCACTAATTTTTGCCGAAATTACGGGCTTTGGACTTTGAGAAATTGTTGAAAATCACAGTTATAATGACTTTTTTCTAAACGCCTGCAGATATTGGGCTGATTTTTGGTATGTAACTTTACCACAATGAGTTACAGATTGAATTAAAGTTTCGTTCCGCTCTGCTAATTTTTACTGAAATTACGAGGTTTGGACTGATAAATTATTGAAAATCACAGGTTAGGCCAAATAAAAAAGTATGTGTGGTTCCAGTTACATCTGAAAAAAAGTTAGGGTAGGTAGGTAGGGATTTTTTTTTATTTTATGGTTTTTTTTTACATTGGTCTATGGGAGAAACATTCTGACTTTAACAGTGCTTAATGAAAAATTACAATAAAATCTTTAGGGTAGGCTATTTTTAAGCCGAAAAAGTAGGGACGGTAGGGTTACTGGAACCACACATATATTTTTATTTGGCCTTATACAGATTTTTATGCCCCACCTACGATAGTAGAGGGGCATTATGTTTTCTGGTCTGCCTCCGTTCGTCTGTCCGTCCGCCCGCTTCAGGTTAAAGTTTTTGGTCAAGGTAGTTTTTGAAGAAGTTGAAGTCCAATCAACTTGAAACTTAGTACACTTGTTCCCCATGATATGATCTGTCTAATTTTAATGCCAAAATATAGTTTTGACCCCAAATTCATGGTCCACTGAACATAGAAAATGATAGTGCAAAGTTCAGGTTAAAGTTTTTGGTCAAGGTAGTTTTTGATGAAGTTAAAGTTACATCAACTTGAAACTTAGTACACATGTTCCCTATGATATGATCTTTCTAATTTTAATTCCAAATAAAGTTTTGACCCCAATTTCACGGTCCACTGAACATAGAAAATGATAGTGCGAGTGGGGCATTCGTGTACTATGGACACATTCTTGTTTGTTCTATACGCCTCCAGATTTTGAGCTGATTTTTGATAGGTGAGACTACCATCATGTTTGTGTCCACATGTGTTATTGAAATTGAAGATTTTTCAACTTTTTGGGACAGGGCCAAATATATCTTGTTTTATAATGACTTTAAACTCACCGATGACAAGTGCTCAGTATATAAGATAACTTGTTTAAACAGTGCAACATATTTCACAGACAAGGAATTTATATCACCAGGTGAGAAACAAATCTCACAAATCTAGAACTTATTTCACCAGGTAAGGAACAAATCTCACAAACATGAAACTATATCACAATAGGTAAGGAACAAATTTCACCAATCTAGAACTTATTTCACCAGGTAAAGTGTGGAACTTATTTTATAGAGATGGAACAAATCACATAGAAATTGACTGTTGAAAAAAGTTCTCCCAGAACATATTTTCTGTGAAATTACTTCCACTGGAACTTTTTTCACAGGAAAAATTTTTGGCTCCTACAGGCGCTGATCCAGGAAGGGGGGGTTCCAGGAGTTGGAACCCCCCTTTTTTTGCACGATCAATGCATTTGAAAGGGGGACATGTAGTTGGAATCCCCCTTTGTCCGGAGTTAGGAACCCCTTTTAAAATGGCTGGATCCGCCCCCTGCAGATGTAGTATGTGCATTTTATTTATTTGAAGAAGAAAAACTAATATACTCACATCTATACATAATATATATATATATATATCTATAAAGTAAATTTGTAAGATACTCATACAAGTGTATTTTATTTACTTGTTTAAGTAAAGAATTTTATTGGCTAAAGTTATGTAAATTTTTACCAATATTGACAGGCGTGATGATTGGATTATTAAAATATAAACCAAAATAAAGAGGCTATCCCATAATCAACAAATCTTTTTCCAGAAAGGGGGATGGGCAACATCCCCCTAAATTCGCCTCTGATGACTGCCAGGGACACATCATCTTATCTAATCTTGCTGATGGATAAATCTTTAAAAATCATCTTTTGTATCTGCCACTAATTTTTATGGATAATCTATAATGTTGATTAGAAATTCGAATTGGCTGCTTTTGACAATGATTGATGTAAACATGTATAAATTTAACACAGGTAATTCACTGATAAGTCTCATAATTGAATCAGAAAAATTCTATGATCAATTGAATACAATGGAAGATTTTAAATATCAACAATATTTCTGCCAGGTATTTTTTTTTTACATGTTTTTCTATTTATATAATTTCAGAACAGAGGCACTATGTATCATCATTTAAGACAGCGTTACAAACAGATATGAAAAATGGACGGGCTAAAAATTGGATTGAGGTATTGATGAAAATACTCCTGACATGTCTTGGGAGTAATGATATGTGTGGCTCTGCCACAAACATACATGACAGTATTAACACTGCATTGGAGACTGTTTTTGGCGATTTTGATACCCCGATCACCCAGATGGAGTATAATGCACCTTACTCTAGCACTCCATCAAGTACCTCTTCATCTTTGTTAAGCCTGTCTTCATTAAATCTGGAGTCATCAGTCGCTGATCTTTCTACAGGATATTTAGCAGATCACAGAGTTTCAAGGCACACAATAGTTCCAGATTACTGTGTCGTGCTGCCTGATTTTCCTGGTATCTTTCCAATAGTTTTTGAACTGAAACCTGCACACCGGGAGTCTCATGCAATTGTCCAAAATATACAACAAATGTTGTCCAAGCTTTTCTTTCAGGATGTTGTGTTTGGCATTGTTGTTTCACCCAGATTATTTCAACTATCGGTAATTATTAAACAGGGAAAAGATCTTCATTTTGCAAGTACAAACAATATTTACATTTACAAAAGTAAGAATCAGGCTAAAATACTTGATTTGGGAGAGTTAAATAAAATGTGTACTTTTATTTACCGAGTCTTAAAGTGGGCAAAGACAACAAAATGCAGACTAGAAAAAAATCTTCAGACATAGGGACAACTGTCCATTGTAATGGGTTTTTGTTGAGCCCAGCCTTTTGTCGCTGAAACCCTGACATAGGGAAAGTGATCTGGCGGTGTTAACTAACTTCTTGAAAAGTGTATATTTATACCCCACGCAACGAAGTTGCGGAGGGTATAATGTTTTTGACCCGTCCGTCCGTCCGTCCGTCAGTCCGTCCGTCCGTCAGTCCGTCAGTCCTGTTTCTTGTCATCGCAACTCCTCTCAAACCACACAACAGAATTTCACGAAACCTTTTCAGATAATAAGGACATACTATGTAGTTGTGCATATCGACGGGAAATTGCGATTCAATTTTTTTTCTAGGAGTTACGCCCCTTTGAACTTATTTACTTTAATATACTACTGCAAAAGTTTGTCATCGCAACTCTCTCAAACCACACAACAGAATTTCACGAAACCTTTTCAGATAATAAGGACATACTATGTAGTTGTGCATATCGACGGGAAAATGCGATTCAATTTTTTTTCTAGGAGTTACGCCCCTTTGAACTTATTTACTTTAATGTACTTCTGCAACAGTTTGTCATCGCAACTCCTCTCAAACCACACAACAGAATTTCACGAAACCTTTTCAGATAATAAGGACATACTATGTAGTTGTGCATATCGACGGGAAATTGCGATTCAATTTTTTTTCTAGGAGTTACGCCCCCTTTGAACTTATTTACTTTAATGTACTACTGCAACAGTTTGTCATCGCAACTCCTCTCAAACCACACAACAGAATTTCACGAAACCTTTTCAGAAAATAAGGACTTACTATGTAGTTGTGCATATCGACGGGAAATTGCGATTCAATTATTTTTCTAGGAGTTACGCCCCTTTGAACTTATTTACTTTAATGTACTACTGCAACAGTTTGTCATCGCAACTCCTCTCAAACCACACAACAGAATTTCACGAAACCTTTTCAGATAATAGGGACATACTATGTAGTTGTGCATATCGACGGGAATTGCGATTCAATTTTTTTCTAGGAGTTACGCCCCTTTGAACTTATTTGCTTCAATGTACTTCTGCAACAGTTTGTCATCGCAACTCCTCTGAAAACACACAACAGAATTTCATGAAATTTTGTAGATAATAAGGACATACTATGTAGATGTGTATATTGACAGGAAATTATTATTCAGTATTTTTTCTTATACAATTTTTTTTTCTTATACTTATTTAATTTCTCCAATGACATTGTGGGGACGTGGGGTATGTGAGCGTGCTCACTAAGGTTCTTTAATTTATAAGGTGGGAAGAGCCAGATGTTGCATACTTTGTATTGTACTTAGTCCTGTCACATGTCCATTGTCCTTGACCTCATTTTCGTGGCTTGGGGACTACTTGACAAAAAGGACAAGATTTTTTGTAATGTTAATTTCTCTCTTATTATGAGTAATATAATAACTATATTTGGTATGTTTGTACCTTGCAAGGTCCTCATGTCCTTAAGACAGTTTTTATACGACCGCAAAAATTTGAATTTTTTGGTCGTATATTGCTATCACGTTGGTGTCGTCGTCGTCCGAATACTTTTAGTTTTCGCACTCTAACTTTAGTAAAAGTGAATAGAATCAATGAAATTTTAACACAAGGTTTATGACCACAAAAGGAAGGTTGGGATTGATTTTGGGAGTTTTGGTCCCAACATTTTAGGAATTAAGGGCCAAAAAGGGCCCAAATAAGCATTTTCTTGGTTTTTCGCACCATAACTTTAGTTTAAGTGAATAGAAATCTATGAAATTTTGACACAAGATTTATGATCACAAAAGGAAGGTTGGGATTGATTTTGGGAGTTTTGGTTCCAACAGTTTAGGAATTAAGGGCCAATAAAGGGCCCAAATAAGCATTATTCTTGGTTTTCGCACAATAACTTTAGTATAAGTAAATAGAAATCAATGAAATTTAAACACAAGGTTTATGACCACAAAAGGAAGGTTGGGATTGATTTTTGGAGTTGAGGTCACAACAGTTTATGAATTAGGGGCCAAAAAGGGGCCCAAATAAGCATTGTTTTTGGTTTTTGCACCATAACTTTAGTATAAGTAAATAGAAATCTATGAAATTTAAACACAAGGTTTATGACCATAAAAGAAGGTTGGGTTTGATTTTGGGAGTTTTGGTCCTAACAGTTTAGGAATAAGGGGCCCAAAGGGTCCAAAATTGAACTTTGTGTGATTTCATAAAAAATTTAATAATTGGGGTTCTTTGATATGCTGAATCTAACTATGTATGTAGATTCTTAATTTTTGGTCCCGTTTTCAAATTGGTCTACATTAAGGTCCAAAGGGTCCAAAATTAAACTTAGTTTGATTTTACCAAAAATTAAATCCTTGGGGTTCTTTGATACGCTGAATCTAACAATGTGCTTAGATTTTTTATTATTGGCCTAGTTTTCAAGTTGGTCAAAATGGGGGTCCAAAATTAAACTTTGTTTGATTTCATTAAAATTGAATGAATGGGTTCTTTGATATGCCAAATCTAACTGTGTATGTAGATTCTTAATTTTTGGTCCAGTTTTCAAATTGGTCTACATTAAGGTCCAAAGGGTCCAAAATTAAACTAAGTTTGATTTAAAAAAAAAAAAATTCTTGGGCTTATTTGATATGCTTTATCTAAATATGTACTTTGATTTTTGATTATGGGCCCAGTTTTCAAGTTGGTCCAAATCAGGATTCCATATCAAGTCTTGTGCAATAGCAAGAAATTTTCAATTGCACAGTATTGCACAATAGCAAGAAATATCTAATTGCACAATATTGTGCAATAGCAATTAATTTTCAATTGGAGTTATCTTTCTTTGTATAGAATAGTAGTTGATAATATATGTTGGAAATTTGCCAGACATGACTATGATGTCATTTTCTATTTTTATTTGCCAATAACTTTATGTAAATAACTTCATTGGAAATTTGCCAATATAAAATGTTGCTGATGAAGCTTTTTTTCCTTATCTTATCTAAAATGTTTTTAGATAATGTATGTTGGACATTTGCCAGACATGACTACGATGTCATTTTCTATTTTTATTTGCCAATAACTTTATGTAAATAACTTCATTGGAAATTTGCCAATATAAAATGTTGCTGATGAAGATTGCACAGTATTGCACAATAGCAAGAAATATCTAATTGCACAATATTGTGCAATAGCAATTAATTTTCAATTGGAGTTATCTTTCTTTGTATAGAATAGTAGTTGATAATATATGTTGGAAATTTGCCAGACATGACTATGATGTCATTTTCTATTTTTATTTGCCAATAACTTTATGTAAATAACTTCATTGGAAATTTGCCAATATAAAATGTTGCTGATGAAGCTTTTTTTCCTTATCTTATCTAAAATGTTTTTAGATAATGTATGTTGACATTTGCCAGACATGACTACGATGTCATTTTCTATTTTTATTTGCCAATAACTTTATGTAAATAACTTCATTGGAAATTTGCCAATATAAAATGTTGCTGATGAAGTTTTTTTTTATTGTTTTATACAATAAACAATGTATATTCACTTTTACTACCAACCAATCTTTACCATTCAGTGATAACAAGCACTTTATTTTACATTTTAATATTTTATGATGTATTAAAAAGAGTAGTTATTGTTGCAAACTCCATTAGAAATTTAAATTGATATCAGTTTTGGAAAAAGGGGAAACGGGGATGTGAAAAAAAAGGGGGGGGGGGGTTAAATTTTTCTCATTTCAGATTTCATAAATAAAAGAAAATTTCTTCAAACACCTTTTTTGAGAGGATTAATATTCAATAGCATAGTGAATTGCTCAAAGGCAAAAAAACACTTTTAAGTTCATTAGACCACGTTCATTCTGTGTCAGAAACCTATGCTGTGTCAACTATTTAATTTTAGATTTAAAAAGTTTGAAGAAGAAATCTTTAATTGATTTGTAAAATCTTGACATTTGTTTTGTGTAAAAAAAAAACATGTAATGTCAAAAATTTGATCACAATCCAAATTCAGAGCTGTATCACGCTTGAATGTTTTGTCCATACTTGCCCCAGTTGTTCAGGATTCGACCTCTTCGGTCGTATAAAGCTGCGCCCTGCGGAGCACCTGGTTAAAATTTTAATAACTTTCATAAACTATCCTTGATTTGTACCAAACTTGGACAGACGCTTGTGTATGATCATAAGATAGTATCAAGAAGAAAATTTTGTAAAATAAATTTCCACTTTTCCAGTATTTTACTTATAAATGGACTTAGTTTTTCTGCGAGGAAACATTACATTCACTCTGTGCTTAAAGTTTTTAAAATTTTAATAACTTTCATAAACTATCCTTGATTTGTACCAAACTTGGACAGACGCTTGTTTATGATCATAAGATAGTATCAAGAAGAAAATTTTGTAAAAATAAAGTTCCACTTTCTGTATTTTACTTATAAATGGACTTAGTTTTTCTGCGAGGAACATTACATTCACTCTGTGGTTTAAGTTTTTAAAATTTTTATAATGTTCTTAACTATCCTGGATTTCTACCAACTTACACAAAAGCTTGTTTCTGATCATAAGATATTATTCCGAAGTAAATTTTGTGAAGAAAAAAAATCACTTTTTCCGTATTTTACTTATAAATGGACTTTTCTTCCAGTTAACATTACATACAGTCTGCAGTTAAAGTTTATAAAACATTTATTAGATTCATAAACTATCCTGGATTTTTTTTACCAAACTTGGAAGCTTCTTTCAATCAAAAGACAGTATCGAGAGGGAATTTTTTATTGATGTTTTTCCTCATTTTTGTTGAGTCTGCGATAACAGCAAAAGTAGGCGAGACACTGGGTTCCGTGGAACCCTTACAAATTTTTCTATTACTACAAATGTATATGCAATAGTTCAACTATATTTGGTGTATAAGGAAAAATATAATGATGTGCATGTCAGACTCCCAGGTTTTATTTGACTTTGACCTTATTTTCATGGTTTGTTGCTCAGTTAAGTTTATATACGACTAGAAAATAATTTTGAGGTCATAAAATGGTATGATGTCGTCATCTGAGTTGTTTAAAGACACATTGGTTTCCATTCACTTAGGACTTAAGTTATTGTTAATGGATCTCTATGAAATTTTTTAAGAAGGTTCAATATCACAAAAGGAAAGTTGACATTGACCTAGGGGATGATGGTCCCAACCGTTTAGGAATTAGGTGCCCAAAACAAGCATTATTTTTAGTTTCAGGATAATATCTTGTGTATAAGTATTTTGATTGCTCTGAAATTGTACCACAATGTTCAATACCACAAGTAGAAAGTTGGGATTCACATGAGGGGTTATGGGGCCTACAGTTTAGGAACTAAGGGTCTAAAAGGGGCCAAAAACAACAATTTTTGTACTTTCTCGACAAAAACTTTTGTGTAAGTGTATGGATCTCTCTAATATTGTACCACAAGGTTCCATATCACAGAGGAAGGCTGGATTGAGTTAAGAGATAATTGCCTAAAACATGTAGAAAATTAGGGGCAAAAAGAAACCAAAAACATGCATTATTCTAGTTTCCAAACAATAACTTGTGTTTAAGTGTGTGGATCTTCCTAAAATTGTACTACAAGGTTACATACATGTACTACAAAGTAAAGAATTAGATTGGGGTAATTGATCCAAGGGGGAAATAAAGGGGTCGGGGATTATTTTTCCAATTTTTTTAAGGAATTATGAAAAATTTCAAATTTCTATAATTTTTTAAAGTTTCAAGAAGAAAGCTTCAATTGCACAGTATTGTGCAAAAGATTTGTGCAAATCCTTAACCTCATTTGTTTTGTGTTATATAGAAACCTATATTATGTCGAAATTTGATCACAATCAAAACTCAGACAGTATCAAGTTTGAATATTGTATCCATATTTGCCTCAACTGATCAGGGTTCCACCTCTGTGGTCGTATCAGGCTGCGCTCAGCGAAGCATTTTATTGCGTTTTGATCTGTTTTTCTAAACTCTTAGCATTAGGTCAACTATATGTGTTGTGTGGAAGGAGTGTCAGCTGTTCATGTCTGCCTGGCATGGTTCATCTTGACCTTTTGACCTTGACCTCATTTTCCTGTATCATATTAAGTTTATGTTGTACTTGTAGTAAAGCTTTTATATTTAGACCTATAAACATATAATATCAATGCTTAGTAAAGAAGGCGAGACATTTCAGTATTGCACTCTTGTTACTTTTATATATGTATATATGTATATTTATTGAATGTTAAAGTGGGTAAGGAAAGCAAAATGCTTGTCTACTAAAATGTTGTAGGGACATGTACATGCAGGATATATAATCTGTCTCCCTGGGTGTTTTTATACGCCCGTTTATAGGACATATTATGGTATACTATCGTGTCTGTTCTGTTCATCTGTCCGTCAGGTGTCTCGACATAAGGACATCACCTCAAAACCTGTTTTTATCATTTTGCATGAAAAGAAGGTGAATTGTGTGTTCATTTAAGTAACCTTCCTTTTGTTTTTTTTATAAGGTTTTAAGTTATTGAGTATTTGGGGTTAAATTAGTTAATAAAATAAGTGGGATTTTGCATTTTTTAACAGTTTTTATGAAACTTTAATAAATTGTTTATATCCATTAATGTTAGCTCTCTTTGGTTTTTTTAATTTTTAGATTTTTATATTTCCGCTTTTTTATGGTTTTGGGGTTTTTATTCATTAAATAAGGGGGAGGTTTTCAGATAATAGAGGAGTTAATATTTTTAGTAAATTTTGAACAAATATTCTGGTGATGTTGGATTTTTCTGGTCCAGTTTTTATACCTTAATGCTTATTTAGCTTATTTCAGATTTATGATGTTCTCTCAGACACAGAGTAATTTCTGTTTCTGTATAAATTGATTAGATTCTTCTAAATTTTTAATTGTGCTGGACACTCATTATATAATTAGGTTGATTATAGTACATTTTCAATGATCAATTTAAAGGTCAGTTTAGGTTTGTTAAATCATATTTATTTTCAATTTTATGAATATATGTACATGTATTTGTCATAAAATTGTTATTTTTGTTTTGAAAACATACAAACTTTACCTGCTGCAAATTTT
Source organism: Mytilus trossulus (assembly GCF_036588685.1). NCBI lineage: Eukaryota > Metazoa > Mollusca > Bivalvia > Mytilida > Mytilidae > Mytilus > Mytilus trossulus. The sequence continues at coordinate 14,963 of NW_026963805.1, read as the reverse complement.
TGTGCAATCTCGTACAATATTGCTGGCACTTATTTTTTTTTAATGAAAGTATGGTTTTAAACTTTGCATTAGAATGTAGATGTTAACTGTATTGTATTTTAATACTTGCTGATGTTTTTTTTAATTTGTTCTGAGATGTGCAAGAAGCTTTATAGCACCTGGTATTTCCATTTGATTTTTTGTTTACCGAAACATACTTGTGACGTCACCTGGTTTCGTTGCCATGCCAAGACAATAACATCATTTTTAGGGAATTTTAATTTTATGAAATACTATGAAAAATAAATTGAAATGGACTGATTTGTTTATTTTGCTGTTAAATAGAGATAAATGTAATGCATCTGAATCTTGGCCTTCTTAAACTGGGGATTTTGGTGTCGAAATTGAGAATATTTGGCAGTATACATAAGTTGGTCACAACGCGGAACAGTTGTTTTGTGTAAAACTTGGCGTGTGCTAAAGGTAGATATATTGTGATTATACTTTTGACGATAATAGGTCGTCATATTAGAATCTGAATCTAACCATGGTATTTAAATTTGGGATATTGGATCATACATGTAGGTATAATAGGTTTCTGTAGAATTCAATTTTTTTTTATCTCACAGTGACAAGAGTAAAAAAAAAGAGACCTAGGTATGCTGTTTTTGTAGTCATAAAAGTATCAGTTTGTGATAAGAGATAAGATTTGAGATTATTTGGCCTTCCCTCTCAGTCATGGTTATTGCGAAACTTTTTCTTATTTCACATGTATTAGTTTGTGATTAGGTCACTTGATTTATGAATAGTGAATAGTTTGATTAGGAAACACTTGTTGTGGTATTTGGTATGTAGTGTATAAGCATTTGCATATCTCATTTCCACAGAGAGAATTTGGCTCCGCCCCCTAAGTCATAGTCTATTGACTTTGAAATTTTGTTAAGTTTATATGTATTAGTTGGTGTTAGGTCAGTTCAAGGGGAATCATTTAGAGAAGGCAAATGTCAATTGGTATTCAGTTGTATAGGCATAACAACATCTCATTACCATGTAGACTATTTGGCCACAACCCCTCAATCATTGACTTAGAATCTTTTGCTTAGTTTACATGTATTAGTTAGTGATTATATCAGTTTAAGATTAACTGATAATGTTAAGTCAATAATATTTGGTATGCACATTTATTGGCATTTGTAAGTATCATTTCCATGGCCATCACGAGTTGGTTGATCGTTATGTCCTTATGTCATAACTACAATCCCCTTCCCTTTCATGAATGTGACCTACCGAATAAGACTATTTACGGGATTTGTTATAAGCAACACAACAGGTGCCACATGTGGAGCAGGATCTGCTTTCCCTTCCAGAGCACCTGAGATCACCACTAGTTTTTGGTGGGGTTCGTGTTGTTTATTCTTTAGTTTTCTATGTTGTGTCATGTGTACTATTGTTTTCTGTTTGTCCTATTAATTTTTAGCCATGGCGTTGTCAGTTTATTTTCGATTTATTAGTTTGACTGTCCCTCTGGTATCTTTCGTCCCTCTTTTACAAGATAATAATTGTGTCTAGGTTTGTTAAAACGAACAACTTATAATAAGTCAATGGTAATTGGTATTCAGTTGTTTCAGCATTGGCACATCTCATTTACATGGACCTTGTACCTCAGTCATGGTTCATTGAATTTGAATATTTGCATAACTTATGTAAAATGTTAAAGTATGTTAATTTAATTTCAACATTTGCATATTCAAAATTACACAAAGGTGAGACATATCTCTGTGATAACAGTTATTATGGTGTAGTAAGAAAGCACAATGGTGGTAGATGGCCCAACTTTTGAAATAGGCTTAGTTTAATTAGTTATATGGTGTAGTAAGATGTTACTATTCTGTTAGAAGGCCTATCTATAGAAGCATGCATGGTGAAACTATTTTTATGATGTAGTAAGAAAAGTACATTATATAAGTAGGTCTATGGAATGACATTGGTTTGGTATAATAGTTAGATGGTACTATATTTTAACCAAATAATTACCCCAAATGTCTTTACAACGAAATAATTTTTACAAATACTTTATTTACAAATAACTTATCTGAATTTGTATATTTTAATGTAGTTTTTAAAGGCTTTCACTTTTTACATTTATTCATGTATATATGTAAATGCTCTTTTGTTCTGACGTTGGAAAGTTCCGGATGGAAAGAACTAGCTAGCCAAAATGTTCCAGAGGAACTTGTTAACTTACCGTAGTTACTTTGTTCTTCCTCTGGTTTAAAAGTTCCATTTGAACAAAGTGACTAGTTGAAAAGTTCTAACATAACATATCAACTAGTTAGAAAGTTCCTTTTTTTGCCAAATTAGTCAAAACTGGAACTAACAAACTAGCCCAAAAAGTTCCAACGAAGCTTATCAACCAGTCACAAAGTTCCATTTGGAGAATTGATGCAAAGTAAAAGCACAACATTTTATATTTGAACTTTTTCAAAGGGGAACCAAGATACTGATTACAAAAGTCAAAAGGAACTTACCAACTAGTCACAAAGTTCCTCTTTGGCAATTTAGTCAAAACCAGAATTAACAAACTAGCCCAAAAGTTCCAACGGAACTTATCAACCAGTCACAAAGTTCCATTTGGAGAATTGATGCAAAGTAAAGTAACTGAATAAGTTCTAATTATAAGACTGTGCACAGAATAAAACAACATGTTGGAAAGATCAATCGGAACGAAATAACTAGTTGAAAAGTTACGCCGGAAGTTCCTAAGTAACTGACGGAACATAGTAGCTGTTACATATATACTCCTTATCTTACAACATTTATGACATAGCCAGTGAAATCATAATTAACTTAAAATAAAGTTTCTTTCAATGCTTGTATATATATTGAATGCAGTATGTACAAATTCCATAGTAGTTTTATTTTACATTTATTCGTTTTCATGAATGTATGTTGGACATTCTTGAAATCTTTTATTAATGTTATATTCACTATTGTATCATCATAAAATAAAAGGTACGCATGTAATTTGTGGTTTATCATTATTACTTAAATTTCCTTGAGTGGGTTCTCTTCTACTTTTTATATACCAGTATCTGCCACTGTGTTTTAGGCACACGCAATGATTTTAGTTTTCCTATAGTCAACTTTACATTTTTGTGTAGCAACATCCCAGCGGCACAAGCATATGGGGTATATGTGTCAATAGACAACTTTCGAGTTAGATGCATTTCCGTCAAAAACTCTGGTTTTAGTGTAACGTCATTTGTGCGTTTAGGGGCGTCGTCACTTCCCTTTCAAGTTGAGCGAGTGGTTGGAAAACTATAATTCTATATTGTACGAATTATTCAGCAAATTAAATTTTCAAAATTGACAATCAGCACTGCTGTCATTAGGGAGTTGTCATTAAGTACCTACAGAACAACCATTATTTCTAGTTTATCCTGCACAACGACGATCACTAAGACGCTTGATGAACGTAAAAAGTGCAGGGATACAGGCGATCCCCTCTATCTGATAAATGACGTCATTAAGGCGCGCATAATTGACGAGTTTTTGCCGGTGACGGATGAACTCGAAAGTGGTCTATTGATACGTTACTCTAGAGCTAGGCTCAAAGTACGTTGATTTTGTTGAACGAGGAATACTGCGTTCTCAAAAGTTGCTAAGACAGGGCTATAAGTCAATCAAATGAAGGTCATCACTCAAGAAATTGTATGGTCGCTATCATGAGCTGATTGGCCATTATGACAAAAGTGTGTCAGAAATTATATCCGATTTTCTTCCTCAGTCATAATAACCTTCCATCATTATTGAACTGAACAAAGAAATAACACGACTGGAGCTGTATACGGTGCAGGAAATGCTAACCTTCCGGAGCACCTTCTTTCACTCCAGGTTCTTGGTGGAGTTCGTGTTGTTTCTTATTCTTATTTATAACTATTGATGTAAATGTCCTTTGTTTTTTTTAGTCATTTTTGAGTCATTGTTTACTCCTTGGTTATTGTCTTAGGCCCCATTTATGGGCATTATGGTTTTCTGGCCGTTTAACTGTTTGTCATGCTTCAGGTTAAAGTATTTAGTTGAGGTAGTATGGACATATTCTTGTTGTTAGATGCATTTTTATTTGTCTCCATCTGATGAGTTGAGCCTTTTTCAATAGAGTTTTATACTACGACAAAAACAATTGTTGTCGTATATTGGTATCACGTCGTTATCCGCTTTGTCCGAGAACAATAACTTGCATATAAGTAAATAGAAATCTATGAAATTCAAACACAAGGCTTATAACAAGAAAAGGTAGATTGGGATTGATATTGTGGATTATGGTCATACAGTTTTGAGTTGGCATTTTTCTAATTTTTACAGTAAGAGTATGGATATAAAATGATACCAAAAGTTTCCATACCACAAAGGGATGGTTAGGATTTGCCTTAGGGACTTATGGCTCAAACACGTTTAGTAATATGGGAAAACAAGGATTTCCTGGTTAATGGACAATCAAGACAATTTTAAAGAAAGGTTTGGATTACCTCCCTAACATTGCTTAAAATAATGTATAAAGAAATGTTGCATTGTCTCTTATGTGATTAGCAAAAAACAAGAGGCTCTCTAGAGCCTGTGTCGCTCACCTTGGTCTATGTGAATATTACAATAAACACCTAAACTCATGACTTAATTGAGTTTTGGTGATGGTGATGTGTTTGTAGATCTTTCTTAATTGAATATTCTTGTTGCTATAATGAACATGGCCCAGTAATTACAGTGGAAAATATTTCCTAAAAATTTACAAAAATTAAAAATTTATGAAAATTGTTAACAATTGACTATAAAGAGCAATAACTCCTTAAGGGGTCAATTGACAACATTGGTCTTGTTGACTTATTTGTAGATCTTATTTTGCTGAACATTATTACTGTTTACAGTTTATCTCTATCTATAATAATATTCAAGATAATAACCAAAATCTACAAAATTTCCTTCAAATTACTTTTTTTCGGGGCAGCAACCCAACAACCCATTGTCCGTTTCATTTGAAAGTTTCATGGCAGATAGATTTTCACTTGATAAACAATTTACTCCATGTCAGATTTGCTCTAAAGCTTTGGTTTTGAGTTATTAGCCAAAAACTGCATTTACCCCTATGTTCTATTTTTAGCCATGGCAGCCATCTTGGTTGGTTGGTGGGGTCACGCCACACATTTTTTAACAATATACCCCGATGATGATTGTGGCCAAGTTTGTTTTATTTGGCCCAGTAGTTTCAGAGGAGAAGATTTTTGTAAAAGATTACAAAAATTTACGAAAAACCGGTCAAAATTGACTATAAAGGGCAATAACTCCTAAGGGGCCAACTGACCATTATATTGGATATGTCGCCAGCTCGTGTTTCGGTACGCTCTCGTATGCCAATTCACTCCCGTGTCGTGTCTCCATCCGTTGGCATTTTTTATCCATGAACGTAAACACGCTAAATGGCATGAAGTTTTGTTTAAATTCTTGAAAGATAAAATTCCTAGAATAGATAAAAAAACCAAATTCCTTTGTCATTGACCAAGAACCAGGTTTAAAAAGGGCTATTCGAAATACTTTTCCAAATTGTCCGATTATGTATTGTTTGGAATCATATAAAAGAAGATTTTAAATTCTGGTTAAAGGCAAAGTGGATAATATTAAAATTTATATAGATCATTTGAATCAGATGTTGCATTCTGATAATGAAGAAGAATTTTTGGAAACAAAAATGAAATTAACCTCAAAATGGACTCCCGTAGTTTTGGGAACATTTCAATAAACATATATCTCCGGCAATTCAAAATCACTCTGGTAAATGGTTAATTGAAAAATATCCCGGCATGTTTGATCCTTATTCTGGAATAACAAACAATCTTTTCCGAAAGGTATGAATGCCGTTTTAAAAAGAGAAAATGATTGGAAATAGTTACCAGTAGATTGCTGGCTTTGGGTTTTTATTACATACAAAATTTTGAGAATTATGAAATTTTACGTGGACGTTCTGGTTTAGGAAATTATCATTTGAAAAAAAAGAGTTTAGTAAAATCAGGTCAAATTATAAAATAATGAGGTAATAGTTAATCAACAACCTGTCATAAATTACCCGACAATTAGTACTGATAGCAGTCAACAAAGTTTGGCACGGTTTATTGTTGACAATAATTTAATTACTTAGGTTCCACAACAAGGAGCGTTTATTGTAAATGACAGGAAAAGGAAATAATGTGTAACTCTTTTTCCAAAAGAAACATGTCAATGTGAATCCTCATCTATATACTTGTTTTCATATTTTGGCTGCAAAAATGAGTATATGGTAAGAGCCAACAAAAACAGATAACGTCGTTCTTTTTATCCGTGTACTAAACTTCTACTTGTAAACAACAAAATCTGTTACTAATGCATGAATGCAGAAATACTTAACTATATTAATCAAACAATTTCCTTTCACCAGGCTTGGAACGAAATAGCAATAAAAACATTCATGAGAAAAAAATCATAATTACTATCAAATTTCCATCGAAACAAGATGCTTCAAAATGGTCTGCATACACTTTCTTGAACTTGTTGTGAGTTGGTTGGTGTTATGTTGAGGTTAATCATCCACGTCTGGTACAACTCTTTTTTTTTTGCAGGATCTTGGAAAGGTGTAAGCTTATGCCATGTGAACTTCGATTGAACATCCGTACGCTTGACAAGTCATTTTGATACTGAAATATACGATATGCCATGCTTGTTTTTTGGCTTTGTGTTTTCAGATATTTTATTCAAATATACTCATCACGTGACAATTTGTATCGGAGATGCCGTCAAAATGGCGATAAGTCGAACAGTGATAGTGGGATTTTAATTATTATTTTAATCACTCATCTAGAAGAATTGAACAATAATTTTAATGAATATATGATTATTTATATCAAATAAACATAATATACAATTTTCATTTTTTCGAAGTTTCCCTTTAAGGGCACTTTAAAAAAATAGCAAGAAAAAAATTGACAAAAAATCAGGAAGAAAACAACCAAGAGCAAATGATTATGGAATTGAATTCGAACCTGCGCCAGATTCACAATTTTCTATAAATACTGCTTTTAAGCAAAAATTGATGACAACAACTTCAACGAATGGTAGCACAAAACCTAATAAAACACCTAAAATATCAACCGAATTTTAATCTCCTAAATCGAAAAAAAACTTGAACTAAGTGTAATCGAAGAAGATGCAGAGGAAACAAATATTATAGATGAGAAAGAAAAAAAATCGACCGAAATTATTAATAAATCACTCCCTGTGAAAAAAAGAAAGATAGACGATATCAACTTAGATGAAATGGAAACCCCCACTAAAAAAACAAAAACTCTATCAGATTATCCGTGGATAGGGTGTTGCAGTCAACAGCACAAACAAAATATTTTAAATAATCAGTATCTATGTTCTGATATCATTATTTCAACGCAAAATCTTCTGAAATTTGAGTTTCCAGAAATAAATGGGTTCCAGGAAACAACTTTAGCGCCTGTTAAGGTAAATGGTAAAATGGGTAAGTGAAACCGGTTTTCAATCAGAAGAGTCACCAAGTGTACAAATACACCATAATGGTAATGCTAATTGGGTTTTGTCTCTTCAAACTAGAGATGGAAAGATCTATCTTCTAGACAGCTTATCCTTAAATATAACAACTTCATTAGAATATCAGTTTAACGCAAATCTATGGTAAAGACAAGAAAAAATTAATAATAAGAATACCCGATGTCCAAAAACACAAAACAGCATATATTGTGGACTTTTTGCAATTGCAAATGCTCTTGAATTTTGTCAATCTGGGTTTAAAGGAGGTACTCATATCACATACGAGCAAAAATATATGAGAGAACATTTAATTCATTGTCTTGAAAATGGTAAATTCACACATTTTCCAAAAAATTATTTCGGTAAAGCTCCAAAAAATCTGAAAACTAAAACCCACATTATCTCAATAAACTGTGACTGTGGAAAACCGGATACAATAGAGGATATGGTAGGTTGTGAAGGAAAAACAGGGCGTAAAATATGTGATGTCTGGACACATCGGTCTTGTGCTAAAAAAAATATGATGAGAGGAAACAGCTGGTTCTGTGAAGTACATAGATAGTTTAACTGAAATTTTATAGCAATTTACACGCCCCGATTTACAGCCTTGATAAATTTCGGTAAAATAGATTGTTACTATGGGTAATATGTATTTCCATGGTAACTATTGAAGTCAGCAACTATTAACGATGGTAATTTAGATTAAGCTAATGCTTAAATGTATTTTTTTTTTATCAGTTATGGAACAATTAAGTACATTAAAGCTCTTAAACTGCAATATTCTGCAAATAATAACTCCGTTTCTAAGGAAAAAATCGGTTGCTATGGTGATAAAACTAAAGAAAATCCCAGCTTTTTTCTATTTAATTTGGTAAAGTAGTATCCAAACTTCATAACTAAAGTGTTAACTATATGCTATACACAGTTGCTTTTTTCTGAAAAACACCACAGAAAATTTCGCAAAAATCCCAAATTCAGAAAAGTTGAAATTATGCATTTTTTGGCAAAAATTTTCAAAAAATTTACAAATTTGGTTTACATGCAATCTGAACTAAAATGATGCTAAAACCAAGTTGTATCAATGTTACATATGAAAATTAATGAAAAATGCTTGATTCTATCCTATTCAGGCTCTGAATTGTAGTGATTTAGGCCACACTTAAAAATATTTTGGTTTGCCCAAACCCTACCCAAAGGTTGAGACTGTGGGTAGGTAGGTAGGCATTTTCTTTTTTTTTTTCAAAAAAAGAAATTGAAGTATCAAATGTTTATTAGTCTTCATGCCTATTTGATTAAAAAAAAAACTTCTTCAAATCAGGACAATAAAAGAATTTGAGTAGGCAGCTTTTTTCTGGGTAGGTAGCGTTTGGGCAAACAAACCTATTATTTATTATGGCCTTAGCTGATTTTTGGAAGATTTTACTATGCTTCACAACCAAAAAATAGAGTGTCCGTTACCATGGCAACCACTCGTATTTTCCCACTCATATTTATTTTTTGAGCAGTATTCAGTTACTGCTTCTTCTAGGCCATTTATAGATAAAATCTGAAACCCTCATAAATCCATGTATATGGCACCCTGCCTGGTTCTTACAAAGAGCTGTACTTAATTGAACATAGACTATAGACTATTGTTAAAGGTTTTGTTTAGTGTTCTGATTTTCACGAATTTAATTGTTATCGGATCCCGCTTCCACAGTTGAACATAGTTATCTTTTTCAAACTGCTTCAAAACCCTGCTGCTGGGTTTCATATGAGTCGAACTTATCATTTAACTTAAGTTTTTCGTCTTCCATCTTCGAACGTCAATATCATGCCAACAGAAATTAACGTACATGTATGTACATGTAATTTAATGAGTGTAGTTCACCAAAAGTTAATAAACCAGACCATAAAGGCAAAGTAAAGACTAAAAGCTTATTGACATTTAGCCCTATATCCGATTTGTAAATAAATTCATTTTTGGACAAAATGGCCCCTATGAGACTATTTTGCCGGAGCCGGCAAAATAGCCACTGCATGAAAGTAAATATTTTAAGTCCCCTGTCCTCACTGAGTTCAATTGACTGTTTTAATAGCTAACTAACATACAACAAACGAGATTTTTCCATGTTTATTTTTTACTGACAAGTCCCACATCAAATATATCAGTGCATAGCTTTGAATTCATACTATCATTTTATAATTTATCACAATGATAGGGAGAATCCAGCATAAAAAATGTCCAACCCTTACACATGTTACACTTTACAGCAACTATAGAATATACATGCCCCACGACACGAACCGTTTAAAAAGTGCATTTTACACTTAGGTTATGTTTTTTAACCATAAAAGGTCCCAAAATTTGTTCGCCTCGCTCCGCTCGGCAATCTTGAAAAAACTTCGCCCCCTCTTAATAATAATAATTGATATTTTATTTAATAAAATATCAAGCATATTTATAACTACAATACACAATATGATTAATAATATAAAAAGGAGTCTGATGAAGCCGCACTAGAACTTTTGGTTAAGTGCTCTTTGACGCTAATTTTAAATTCCTTTTTTTTCTTTATTTTTTTAACCTTAATTGGCAACATATTCCAATCTTGTATGCCATTAAAATAAAATATGTCTTTTTGTTGACTTTTTGCTGGAGGAACCCAGAAGTTATATTCACTATTTCGTGTGAAATGATGATGTAAATGTCTCACCTTTGTAAAATTTGAATACATATAATTCGGACAATGGTGGTAATAAATATTATGTACATGATCTCAATTGTTTAACACGATTTTCAATATTAACATAACCAATACTATTCAATACATTATGGTCAACTTTTGATCTATATCCAGTGTTTTTTTTTTATAAATCTAACTCTAATGAGTTAAGCCCTTTTTCAACTGATTTTTATAGTTCGTTCTTATGTTGTACTGTTATACCACTGTCCCAGGTTAGGGGGAGGGTTGGGATCCCGCTAACATGTTTAACCCCGCCACATTATTTATGTATGTGCCTGTCCCAAGTCAGGAGCCTGTAATTCAGTGGTTGTCGTTTTTTATATGTTACATATTTGTTTTTCGTTCATTTTTTTTTACATAAATAAGGCCGTTAGTTTTTTTCTTTTGATTTTTTTTTACATTGTCTTATCGGGGCCTATTATAGCTGACTATGTGGTATGGGCTTTGCTCATTGTTGAAGGCCGTACGGTGACCTATAGTTGTTATTGTCTGTGTCATTTTGGTCTTTTGTGGATAGTTGTCTCATTGGCAATCATACCACATCCTCCTTTTTTTTACATTTGTTTTGTAATACTTGTAACTTATCTTTATATTTTTTGCTGACACCAGCTGATTGTCAACAGAATGATTTGTTTTTGGCTATTCTAATCATACCCCCAAGTATTATATTTGTTATGATTGTTATGAATGAGTTACCCATTTGAAGTTAACAGAATATTGCCCTAGTAGAGTCCCTGTTAAAAACTATACAGAAAAACTGTGAATTTCTGACAGTAACTTGTACTCTATATACTGATATGAACTGTAAACAATGTATAACTATGGAAACTTATATTCTAGGGGGAGATAACTTCTTTAAGAACAAAAGTAGCACAGCTGAAGACCTTATTGTTGGCTCACAAAGATTGTCCTGTCACACATGCCATGCAGAAACAAGGGTTACAATTTAATAAGATACAACGGAGCAGAAATCTGATCTAAACTGGATATTATAAAATATCTCTCTAATCACCATTAACAGTTCATGTAATAATCAGAGAAATAAAATAAAATATTGTATACCTGATAAAAATAGTTTATAACAAATGATGTGAAGAGTAAGATGATTCACTAATATAGTACTGGTTTGAGACTGTTATTATACACTTTAAACACAAGTTTTCTATTCGTCAGATTATCGGAATTCCAATGGAGACTAACTGTGCATCACTTATTGCAGACCTGTTTTTGTTTTGTTATGAGTTACAATTTAAGACAAAAATAAGCAAAGACCCATCGAAACAACATTTGATAGACAAAATTTAATAATACTTTTAGATGTTTGGATGATATTTTGGCTCTCAATAAGGACGAATTCAGTATGTATATTAAAGAAATTTATCCTGTTGAACTTACTTTAAATAAAGCTAATACTAACAATGACCACTGCCCTTTCCTCGATCTTGATATCTATATCACTAACGGAAAGCTGAATACTAAAATTTATGATAAAAGAGATGATTTTTGATGTGTACAAACACTTTATGTAACAATGTTTTAGATTTTAACGAGAAATTTATGTATTACTGAAAAATTGAATAGACTTATTAAGAAGGGATATAGTTACGATACCGTTGTCAGTTCATTTAAGATAGCATATTTTGGCATTAATATTGATTCACTTATAGGGTCTAAACACATTTATTAAAAAAACAGTTGTTGGCATGACACGGGTTATGTTCTTCTCATATATGTTATGATGGTATGATACTAAACCCCTAACGGGAAGGATTGTGTCTGATGTTCATATGATGAAATCATAATCTTTCAGTCAGTTTTATTGAAGTCTGAAGCTGGCATGTCAGTTAACTGCTAGTAGTCTGTTGTTATTTATGTATTATTGTCATTTTGTTTATTTTCTTTGGTTACATCTTCTGACATCAGACTCAGACTTCTCTTGAACTGAATGTTAATGTGCGTATTGTTATGCGTTTACTTTTCTACATTGGCTAGAGGTATAGGGGAGGGTTGAGATCTCACAAACATGTTTTAACCCCGCCGCATTTTTGCGCCTGTCCCAAGTCAGGAGTTTTGGCCTTTGTTAGTCTTATATTATTTTAATTTTGGTTTCTTGTGTACAATTTGGAAATTAGTATGGCGTTCATTATCACTGAACTAGTATATATTTGTTTTAGGCCATCTGAAGGACGCCTCCAGGTGCGGGAATTTCTCGCTACATTGAAGACCTGTTGGTGACCTTCTGCTGTTTTTTTTTCTTTGGTCGGGTTGTTATCTCTTTGACACATTCCCCATTTCCATTCTCAATTTTATTGCTAAACGTAAACTGATTCTAAATCTCAGGTCAAAGTTTTAAAAACTCAACTGAAATCAAACTATAAAAAACAACTAAACTACAGATAAATGTGTTCTTTCTATATATAAATGCGAAAATGTGATATGATTGCCAGTGAGACAACTCTCCTAAAGAGACCAACTGATTCAGAAATTAACAACTATAAGTCACCTTACAATAAAACATTTCTGATATAATAAAAAAAAATGTGCTGTACAAAAATTATTCATAAAAAAACACAGAACTGAATGTCAAGTAATAATCTATTTTCTAATTCCATAACTGATTGTGTAATCAGAGAAATCCATATGAACATGGTTTTGACTGTTTTTCTTTAGGAAGGAGATTCATTTCCATTGCCAATGTAGAACAAGCATATGAGTTTGCTCATAGTTGAAGGCAGTACAGTGCATACATGTGAACCTCATGTGAGTTCTACATATATGTTACTGACACCTGTGTTAAATTTACCTGTATATCAAAGAAGATGTATAATTATATGTTTACCTCTAGCAAACTGCCGATGAGGCTTGTTTAGGGGGTATCAATATCTCATATCCCATCAAGTTTTTATCCCAATATCCCGCATCCCTATAATGTTTACCCCTAATATCCCAATAAATATTTTTTACAAATATCCCATATCCCTAAAACTATTTTGAAATATCCCAAAAAATCATTATAAATTCATTCCCATGCCCATTTTTCCCTCATCATCACATCAACAATTTTGACTGGGAAAACAAACTGTGTTAAAGGAAATTTACAGTGCATATATACTTCCATTTTAAATAAGAATATATGTGTCCAAAGATGAAGTGTTCCATCATAGAGCCTTGTAAACAATCTCTTTTTTAAAACTCTAATTTGGCATTTAAATTAGAAAGATCATATCATAGGGCACATGTATACTAAGTTTCAAGTTGATTGGACTTCAACTTCATCAAAAACTACCTTGACCAAAAACTTTAACCTGAAGCCAAAAACTTTAACCCTGAAATTTGCACTATCATTTTCTATGTTCAGTGAACCGTAAAATTGGGGTCAAAACTCTAATTTGGCATTTAAATTAGAAAGATCATATCATAGGGCACATGTATACTAAGTTTCAAGTTGATTGGACTTCAACTTCATCAAAAACTACCTTGACCAAAAACTTTAACCTGAAGCCAAAAAACTTTAACCTGAAATTTGCACTATCATTTTCTATGTTCAGTGAACCGTAAAATTGGGGTCAAAACTCTAATTTGGCATTTAAATTAGAAAGATCATATCATAGGGCACATGTATACTAAGTTTCAAGTTGATTGGACTTCAACTTCATCAAAAACTACCTTGACCAAAAACTTTAACCTGAAGCGGGACAGACGGACGAACGAACGGACGAACGAACGAACAGACGGACGGACGAACGGACGCACAGACCCAGAAAACATAATGCCCCTCTACTATCGTAGGTGGGGCATAAAAAACCTTGAAATAAATGGCATTTGAGGATGAACAGATACTCATCCTCTATATCATTATAAAAATATGCATATTCTGTTATTTCTTGTAAACAATAAAATCTCTTTTTCTATAGTGAAGTTGTAGCTCCTAAAAAATTACTGTCTTAAATATTGTTTTGTAAACAATGAATTTGGTTTGCATAATTAATTATTTAGACATCTCTCTTATTCACCATTTAGTAAAATAAAAGTTTTTTAGGTTCATTATTTCATTAACTTCACTCTTGTACCTGGATCAGCAAAAGTAATAAAATTGCAGACAAAATATTTCCTACATATATTTAACCATATTATTTTTGAAGAAGTATGAAACTTAGCATTAAGTTTGAAAGTAAAATATACACATTAACCCTATTTACTCCAATCCGGGGGAAAACAGTCATTTATACAACTTCCTGTTTGGGTCAGGCCTCCGAAAATAAAGGTCATCAGCAGTAGTGAGCTGAGAGAGGAAAAACTTTAGAAAGCGATCAGTAAGAAACATTGATAAAGTATGATCCACTTTTTCGAAATTAAAATTGAAAGTAAAAAAATTGTTTGTCGAATAAGTGGATACAAAATACAATAACTCATAGGAAAACTCACACAGACTGTGCCATCAACATAAAATCTTTTCTAGAAAAAACTGTATTTTGCATTTGTATGTTTCAAATCGTATCTAAAGTATGGTTAAAGGTAGACAGTACAGAATTTTTTCAAATACCTTTTTTTATACATGCCATTAAAGCTGGCCTTTTCTGCACGTATTCCACAACCAAAGTTGGGTTCAGGTCTGCAAAATGTTTGCCATTGCTTTTCAAACCCTAAAAATATTTAATATGAAACATGAATGTAATATCA
>NW_026963804.1:22500-24043 GCF_036588685.1 Mytilus trossulus | reverse complement strand
CGATGATACCGCGGTAGCCCGCTAGCACGGCCGTCCACGTCCCTTTACCCGCGGTAGCCCCGCTATCGGGTCGACCACGTACGATGATACCCGCGGTAGCCCGCTAGCACCGCCGTCCACGTCCCTTTACCCGCGGTAGCCCGCTATCGGGTCGACCACGTACGATGATACCCGCGGTAGCCCGCTAGCACGGCCGTCCACGTCCTTTACCCGCGGTAGCCCGCTATCGGGTCGACCACGTACGATGATACCCGCGGTAGCCCGCTAGCACGGCCGTCCACGTCCTTTACCCGCGGTAGCTCGCTATCGGGTCGACCACGTACGATGATACCCGCGGTAGCCCGCTAGCACGGCCGTCCACGTCCCATTACCCGCGGTAGCTCGCTATCGGGTCGACCACGTACGATGATACCCGCGGTAGCCCGCTAGCACGGCCGTCCACGTCCCTTTACCCGCGGTAGCCCGCTATCGGGTCGACCACGTACGATGATACCCGCGGTAGCCCGCTAGCACGGCCGTCCACGTCCCTTTACCCGCGGTAGCTCGCTATCGGGTCGACCACGTACGATGATACCCGCGGTAGCCCGCTAGCACGGCCGTCCACGTCCCTTTACCCGCGGTAGCCCGCTATCGGGTCGACCACGTACACTGATACCCGCGGTACCTTCTCAGCCGCGGGTAAGCCGCTGAAAAAAGATTTTTTTTTTTCCCCATTGCATGCGGTAGCACCGCTATCAGGTCGACCACGTCCCTTCTCAGCCGCGGGTAAGCCCGATGAAAAAAAAAAAAAAAAAAAAAAATTTTCCCATCGCATGCGGTAGCCCCGCTATCGAGGACGACCACGTCCCTTCACAGCCGCGGTAAGCCCGATGAAAATTTTTTTTTTTTTTTTTTTTTTTTTTTCCCCATCGCATGCGGTAGCCCCGCTATCGAGGTCGACCACGTCCCTTCTCAGCCGCGGGTAAGCCCGATGAAAAAAAAAAAAAAAAAAAAAAAATTCCCATCGCATGCGGTAGCCCCGCTATCGAGGACGACCACGTATCTTCTCAGCCGCGGGTAAGCCCGATGAAATTTTTTTTTTTTTTTTTTTTTTTTTTCCCCATCGCATGCGGTAGCCCCGCTATCGAGGTCGACCACGTCCCTTCTCAGCCGCGGGTAAGCCCGATGAAAAAAAAAAAAAAAAAAAAAATTTTCCCATCGCATGCGTAGCCCCGCTATCGAGGACGACCACGTCCCTTCTCAGCCGCGGGTAAGCCCGATGAAAATTTTTTTTTTTTTTTTTTTTTTTTTTTTCCCATCGCATGCGGTAGCCCCGCTATCGAGGTCGACCACGTCCCTTCTCAGCCGCGGGTAAGCCCGATGAAAAAAAAAAAAAAAAAAAAAAAAAAAAATTCCCATCGCATGCGGTAGCACCGCTATCAGGTCGACCACGTACCTTCTCAGCCGCGGGTAAGCCCGATGAAATTTTTTTTTTTTTTTTTTTTCAAATGTCGAAAATTCCTTCCGGGGCCAGAACGGCACACATGTTAGGGGTCGGATGGGT
>NW_026963804.1:5000-12500 GCF_036588685.1 Mytilus trossulus | reverse complement strand
AGGGTGAAATTTTCATCGTGGTGTCGCACGTTAGACGCGGACAGGCTACCGCGGGTCTCTCGATCATCCAGGCCGGCAAACTATACCCTCGGTAAAAAAATTTTACGAGGGTGAAATTTTCATCGTGGTGTCGCACGTTAGACGCGGACAGGCTACCGCGGGTCTCTCGATCATCCAGGCCGGCAAACTATACCCTCGGTAAAAAAATTTTACGAGGGTGAAATTTTCATCGTGGTGTCGCACGTTAGACGCGGACAGGCTACCGCGGGTCTCTCGATCATCCAGGCCGGCAAACTATACCCTCGGTAAAAATTTTTTACGAGGGTGAAATTTTCATCGTGGTGTCGCACGTTAGACGCGGACAGGCTACCGCGGGTCTCTCGATCATCCAGGCCGGCAAACTATACCCTCGGTAAAAATTTTTTACGAGGGTGAAATTTTCATCGTGGTGTCGCACGTTAGACGCGGACAGGCTACCGCGGGTCTCTCGATCATCCAGGCCGGCAAACTATACCCTCGGTAAAAATTTTTTACGAGGGTGAAATTTTCATCGTGGTGTCGCACGTTAGACGCGGACAGGCTACCGCGGGTCTCTCGATCGTCCAGGCCGGCAAAGTATACCCTCGGTAAAAAAAATTTTACGAGGGTGAAATGTTCATCGGGAAGCCGCACGTTAGACGCGGACAGGCTACCGCGGGTCTCTCGACCATCGAGGCCGTCTGACTATACCCTCGGTAAAAAAAAATTACAAGGCTGAAATGTTCATCGGGAAGCCGTACGGTAGACGCAGGCAAGCTACTGCGGGTCTCTCGACCATCGAAGGCCGTCTGACTACACCCTCGGTAAAAAAATTTTACAAGGCTGAAATGTTCATCGGGAAGCCGTACGTTAGACGCAGGCAAGCTACCGCGGGTCTCTCGACCATCGAAGGCCGTCTGACTATACCCTCGGTAAAAAAAAAATTACAAGGCTGAAATGTTCATCGGGAAGCCGTACGGTAGACGCAGGCAGCTACTGCGGGTCTCTCGACCATCGAGGCCGTCTGACTACACCCTCGGTAAAAAAAATTTACAAGGCTGAAATTTTCATCGGGAAGCCGCACGATAGACGCAGGCAGGCTACCGCGGGTCTCTCGACCATCGAGGCCGTCTAACTATACCCTCGGTAAAAAAAATTCACAAGGCTGAAATGTTCATCGGGAAGCCGCACGTTAGACGAGGCAGGCTACCGCGGGTCTCTCGACCATCGAGGCCTTCAAACTATACCCTCGGTAAAAAAAATTTCACAAGGTGAAATGTTCATCGGAAGGCGCACGTTAGACGCAGGCAGACTACCGCGGGTCTCTCGACCATCGAGGGCCTTCAAACTATACCCTCGGTAAAAAAAAATTTTTACAAGGTGAAATTTTCATCGGGAAGGCGCACGTTAGACGCAGGCAGGCTACCGCGGGTCTCTCGACATCGAGGCCGTCTAACTATACCCTCGGTAAAAAAAATTTACAAGGCTGAATTCTTCATCGGGAAGCCGCACGTTAGATGCGGACAGGCTACCGCGGGTCTCTCGACCATCGAGGCCGTCTAACTATACCCTCGGTAAAAAAATTTTACGAGGCTGAAATTTTCATCGGGAAGCCGCACGTTAGACGAGGCAGGCTACCGCGGGTCTCTCGACCATCGAAGCCGTCTAACTGTACCCTCGGTAAAAAAAATTTCACAAGGCTGAAATTTTCATCGGGAAGCCGCACGTTAGACGCAGGCAGGCTACCGCGGGTCTCTCGACCATCGAGGCCGTCTAACTATACCCTCGGTAAAAAAAATTACAAGGCTGAAATGTTCATCGGAAGCCGCACGTTAGACGCAGGCAGGCTACCGCGGTCTCTCGACCATCGAGGCCGTCTAACTATACCCTCGGTAAAAAAATTTTACAAGGCTGAAATTTTCATCGGGAAGCCGCACGTTAGACGCGGACAGGCTACCGCGGGTCTCTCGACCATCGAGGCCTTCAAACTATACCCTCGGTAAAAAAATTTTACGAGGGTGAAATTCTCATCGTGGTGTCGCACGTTAGACGCGGACAGGCTACCGCGGGTCTCTCGATCATCCAGGCCGGCAAACTATACCTCGGTAAAAAAAATTTACGAGGGTGAAATTCTCATCGTGGTGTCGCACGTTGGACCGCACGTTGGACGCGGACAGGCTACCGCGGGTCTCTCGATCATCCAGGCCGGCAAACTATACCCTCGGTAAAAAAATTTTACGAGGGTGAAATTTTCATCGCGGTGTCGCACGTTAGACGCGGACAGGCTACCGCGGGTCTCTCGATCATCCAGGCCGGCAAACTATACCCTCGGTAAAAAAATTTTACGAGGGTGAAATTTTCATCGTGGTGTCGCACGTTAGACGCGGACAGGCTACCGCGGGTCTCTCGACCATCGAGGCCTTCAAACTATACCCTCGGTAAAAAAATTTTACGAGGGTGAAATTTTCATCGTGGTGTCGCACGTTAGACGCGGACAGGCTACCGCGGGTCTCTCGACCATCGAGGCCTTCAAACTATACCCTCGGTAAAAAAATTTTACGAGGGTGAAATTTTCATCGTGGTGTCGCACGTTAGACGCGGACAGGCTACCGCGGGTCTCTCGACCATCGAGGCCTTCAAACTATACCCTCGGTAAAAAATTTTTACGAGGGTGAAATTTTCATCGGGCAGCCGCACGTTAGACGCAGGCAGGCTACCGCGGGTCTCTCGACCATCGAGGCCGTCAAACTATACCCTCGGTAAAAAAATTTTACGAGGGTGAAATTTTCATCGGTCAGCCGCACGTTAGACGCGGACAGGCTACCGCGGGTCTCTCGACCATCGAGGCCTTCAAACTATACCCTCGGTAAAAAAATTTTACGAGGGTGAAATTTTCATCGGGCAGCCGCACGTTAGACGCAGGCAGGCTACCGCGGGTCTCTCGACCATCGAGGCCGTCAAACTATACCCTCGGTAAAAAAATTTTACGAGGGTGAAATTTTCATCGGTAAGCCGCACGTTAGATGCGGACATGCTACCGCGGGTCTCTCGACCATCGAGGCCTTCAAACTATACCCTCGGTAAAAAAATTTTACGAGGGTGAAATTTTCATCGGGCAGCCGCACGTTAGACGCAGGCAGGCTACCGCGGGTCTCTCGACCATCGAGGCCGTCAAACTATACCCTCGGTAAAATTTTTTTACGAGGGTGAAATTTTCATCGGTAAGCCGCACGTTAGATGCGGACAGGCTACCGCGGGTCTCTCGACCATCGAGGCCTTCAAACTATACCCTCGGTAAAAAAAAATTTACAAGGGTGAAATTTTCATCGGGAAGCCGCACGATAGACGCAGGCAGGCTACCGTGGGTCTCTCGACCATCGAGGCCGTCAAACTATACCCTCGGTAAAAAAAAATTTAGAAGGGTGAAATTTTCATCGGGAAGCCGCACGTTAGACGCAGGCGAGCTACCGCGGGTCTCTCGACCATCCAGGCCGGCAAACAATACCCTCGGTAAATATTTTTTACGTGGGTGAAATTTTCATCGGGATGTCGCACGTGAGACGCGGACAGGTTACCGCGGGTCTCTCGACCATCGGCGGCCGGCCAAAGCCATAGCCTAGTCAAAAAGTGTTACAGGTTGACAATTTTTCATCGGGAAGCCGCACGTAAGAATAGTACAGCAGGTCTCTCGATGAAACGATCACATTTCATGTAACGTAACGTAACGAACGAAGGCAGGCAGGCATCGTACACCCTAACCCTAAGCCGCCTCTTGACGATGCCCGTCCCTAACCCTAACCCTAACCCTAAATTAACCCTAACCCTAACCCTAACCCTAACCCTAACCCTAACCCTAACCCTAACCCTAACCCTAACCCTAACCCTAACCCTAACCCTACCCCTACCCCTACCCCTAACCCTAACCCTAACCCTAACCCTAACCCTAACCCTAACCCTAACCCTAACCCTAACCCTAACCCTAACCCTAACCCTAAATTAACCCTAACCCTAAATTAACCCTAACCCTAACCCTAACCCTAACCCTAACCCTAAATTAACCCTAACCCTAACCCTAACCCTAACCCTAACCCTAACCCTAACCCTAACCCTAACCCTAACCCTAACCCTAACCCTAACCCTAACCCTAACCCTAACCCTAACCCTAAATTAACCCTAACCCTAAATTAACCCTAACCCTAACCCTAACCCTAACCCTAAATTAACCCTAACCCTAACCCTAACCCTAACCCTAACCCTAACCCTAACCCTAACCCTAACCCTAAATTAACCCTAACCCTAAATTAACCCTAACCCTAACCCTAACCCTAACCCTAAATTAACCCTAACCCTAACCCTAACCCTAACCCTAACCCTAACCCTAACCCTAACCCTAACCCTAACCCTAACCCTAACCCTAACCCTAACCCTAACCCTAACCCTAACCCTAACCCTAAAGCCTGTTACTTAGGCCGTGTCAGGACCCAGGCTGGCATTATTCCTCGATACGTGTAGGTACGTGGTCGGCCTGTCTGGTAGCGGGCGATCACGGGTCTCTACCGCAGGTAAAGGTACGTGGTCGGCCTTTTGCGGGCTACCGCGGGTTAAAGTCTACGTAGGGACGTGAAGACCCGCATAAGCCCGTGGTAGCCCGCTATCAGGCCGTCCACGTACACTTATACCCGCGCTAGCCCGCTGTCAGGTCGACCACGTCCCTTCTTACCCACGGTAGCTGGCTACCGAGGCCGTCGACGTTCCCTTACCTGCGATAGCCCGCTATCAGGTCGACCACGTCCCCTCCTTACCCGCGGTAGCTGGCTACCGAGGCCGTCGACGTTCCTTTGCCTGCGATGGCCCGCTATCGGGTCGACCACGTCCCCTCCTTACCCGCGGTAGCTGGCTACCGAGGCCGTCGACGTTCCTTTGCCTGCGATGGCCCGCTATCGGGTCGACCACGTCCCTTCTTACCCGCGGTAGCTGGCTACCGAGGCCGTCGACGTTCCTTTACCTGCGATAGCCCGCTATCGGGTCGACCACGTCCCTTCTTACCCGCGGTAGCTGGCTACCGAGGCCGTCGACGTTCCTTTGCCTGCGATGGCCCGCTATCGGGTCGACCACGTCCCTTCTTACCCGCGGTAGCTGGCTACCGAGCCCGTCGACGTACCTTTACCTGCGGTAGCCCGCTATCGGGTCGACCACGTCCCTTCTTACCCGCGGTAGCTGGCTACCGAGGCCGTCGACGTCCCTTTGCCTGCGGTAGCCCGCTATCGGGTCGACCACGTCCCTTCTTACCCGCGGTAGCTGGCTACCGAGGCCGTCGACGTTCCTTTACCTGCGATAGCCCGCTATCGGGTCGACCACGTCCCTTCTTATCCGCGGTAGCTGGCTACCGAGGCCGTCGACGTTCCTTTACCTGCGATAGCCCGCTATCGGGTCGACCACGTCCCTTCTTACCCGCGGTAGCTGGCTACCGAGGCCGTCGACGTACCTTTACCTGCGGTAGCCCGCTATCGGGTCGACCACGTCCCTTCTTATCCGCGGTAGCTCGCTACCGAGCCCGTCGACGTACCTTTACCTGCGGTAGCCCGCTATCGGGTCGACCACGTCCCTTCTTACCCGCGGTAGCTCGCTACCGAGGCCGTCGACGTCCCTTTACCTGCGGTAGCCCGCTATCGGGTCGACCACGTACGATGATACCCGCGGTAGCCCGCTAGCACGGCCGTCCACGTCCCTTTACCCGCGGTAGCTCGCTATCGGGTCGACCACGTACGATGATACCCGCGGTAGCCCGCTAGCACGGCCGTCCACGTCCCTTTACCCGCGGTAGCCCGCTATCGGGTCGACCACGTACGATGATACCCGCGGTAGCCCGCTAGCACGGCCGTCCACGTCCCTTTACCCGCGGTAGCCCGCTATCGGGTCGACCACGTACGATGATACCCGCGGTAGCCCGCTAGCACGGCCGTCCACGTCCCTTTACCCGCGGTAGCCCGCTATCGGGTCGACCACGTACGATGATACCCGCGGTAGCCCGCTAGCACGGCCGTCCACGTCCCTTTACCCGCGGTAGCCCGCTATCGGGTCGACCACGTACGATGATACCCGCGGTAGCCCGCTAGCACCGCCGTCCACGTCCCTTTACCCGCGGTAGCCCGCTATCGGGTCGACCACGTACGATGATACCCGCGGTAGCCCGCTAGCACGGCCGTCCACGTCCCTTTACCCGCGGTAGCCCGCTATCGGGTCGACCACGTACGATGATACCCGCGGTAGCCCGCTAGCACGGCCGTCCACGTCCCTTTACCCGCGGTAGCTCGCTATCGGGTCGACCACGTACGATGATACCCGCGGTAGCCCGCTAGCACGGCCGTCCACGTCCCATTACCCGCGGTAGCTCGCTATCGGGTCGACCACGTACGATGATACCCGCGGTAGCCCGCTAGCACGGCCGTCCACGTCCCTTTACCCGCGGTAGCCCGCTATCGGGTCGACCACGTACGATGATACCCGCGGTAGCCCGCTAGCACGGCCGTCCACGTCCCTTTACCCGCGGTAGCTCGCTATCGGGTCGACCACGTACGATGATACCCGCGGTAGCCCGCTAGCACGGCCGTCCACGTCCCTTTACCCGCGGTAGCCCGCTATCGGGTCGACCACGTACACTGATACCCGCGGTACCTTCTCAGCCGCGGGTAAGCCCGCTGAAAAAAGATTTTTTTTTTTCCCCATTGCATGCGGTAGCACCGCTATCAGGTCGACCACGTCCCTTCTCAGCCGCGGGTAAGCCCGATGAAAAAAAAAAAAAAAAAAAAAAATTTTCCCATCGCATGCGGTAGCCCCGCTATCGAGGACGACCACGTCCCTTCACAGCCGCGGGTAAGCCCGATGAAAATTTTTTTTTTTTTTTTTTTTTTTTTTTTCCCCATCGCATGCGGTAGCCCCGCTATCGAGGTCGACCACGTCCCTTCTCAGCCGCGGGTAAGCCCGATGAAAAAAAAAAAAAAAAAAAAAAAATTCCCATCGCATGCGGTAGCCCCGCTATCGAGGACGACCACGTATCTTCTCAGCCGCGGGTAAGCCCGATGAAATTTTTTTTTTTTTTTTTTTTTTTTTTTTCCCCATCGCATGCGGTAGCCCCGCTATCGAGGTCGACCACGTCCCTTCTCAGCCGCGGGTAAGCCCGATGAAAAAAAAAAAAAAAAAAAAAATTTTCCCATCGCATGCGGTAGCCCCGCTATCGAGGACGACCACGTCCCTTCTCAGCCGCGGGTAAGCCCGATGAAAATTTTTTTTTTTTTTTTTTTTTTTTTTTTTCCCATCGCATGCGGTAGCCCCGCTATCGAGGTCGACCACGTCCCTTCTCAGCCGCGGGTAAGCCCGATGAAAAAAAAAAAAAAAAAAAAAAAAAAAAAAATTCCCATCGCATGCGGTAGCACCGCTATCAGGTCGACCACGTACCTTCTCAGCCGCGGGTAAGCCCGATGA
>NW_026963803.1:0-26219 GCF_036588685.1 Mytilus trossulus | reverse complement strand
TATTATATGGATTGTGTCCTATATTGAAGGAATATTATTTCCTTTTTTGAATTTTGTCACAGGCATAGCAAAAAAATATACACGTGCAGATAATTTAACTTGACTTTCTAAATAAATTGAAATAGTGATTTTATTGTGAAACACCAAAAAATATCTAAATATAAATATTGTCATCAACTGGGAGGCTGACTCAGAGATATAGCACCAAATCTATTATTAGCCTAAATTTTCATCCAGCACCAGCATCACCTTTAAGTACAGTGTGTGTAATGTAATGTCAGGGCTGATGTAAACAAACACTGTCATGGAATGCAGGTTATCTCAGTACACATTTTATTTTTAATGAAGTTGTCTTTTTAACTTTAATACACCTTTTGTGACATGAAAACTGTCAAAAATAGATGAAACAATGCTATTTTCAGTATGAGGCATAACTTTTAAAATTTTTGCTGTGTGCTTTATGCAATTATTTCTTTATATGTATTTTTAATAAGGCAATGACATGTATGTATCTTATGATATATTGAAATATTGATTGAAAGTCAGAGTGAAGTTGTCAGAATGTTCTTAAAGTTGATGAGTGGAAAAATCTCAGTAAATTTTGCATATTCCGTCAAATTGGGGTTACTCCCCTTTTCATGTAATTTCTCAGGAAATATGACAAACACTAAATTCAGATTGGCTTATTTTATTACATTCATGTATCCGTACTAAAAAAAACCCGACTTATATTATTCGACCAGAATTGGAATCGGTATAGGTTACAAGGAAGTAAATACAGCTCTGTGCGCCACCTGGTTTTTACATCCAACATAAAGCCAAGAAGTAAATATAATTTTTTTTTTATGAATATGTATGATATTTAAAGAAATGACTTTGGTGGAAGAAAGGTATGTATTTATGCAACATGATGTATGCATTTAAATAATTTTATTGAATCAGCAATAATTTTCTTAATCTATCTGTTGTAGAGGTGAAGTCCCAATTTTTGACACAAAAATTAGGTTCAAGCCAGACGGTAGGTTGTTAAGAACCAAAATTTAAAGTAAAAAAAGCTGCGGCACCATATGGTTTTTTGGTACTGAACAACACCCAAAGGTATGATACTCTGTGATTCAAAAGACAAAATCCTCCTTAATGCTAGGGTAAGTGAGTGAGAGGGAGAAATGTTAACATTGTCGGCAATGCAAATAATTACTTCATTTTAACCTAAAGGTGGATTTCCAAAATTTTAAGTTAAGTTCCTTTTTTCTGAAAATCCTTTTTTATATTAACCTTTTTGTTGATGAATCTGTAAGAGAAACATAATGGACGAATTTTGGCACAAGCAGAAATTGAAATTGTTTTATAAATCTGATAAATCACACAATGAAAAGGGTTGTATAGTATGGACTGGTGCAACGTATGCATCTGGCTATGGTTATACTAATGTTAAATGGCCATCTGGTGAGGAAAGTAGAGAGAGAATCCATAGATTTGCTTACATGGTTGAATTTCAGAAAACAAGAGATGAAATTCCAAAATTAAAGGTCCTGAGGAGTTGGAATGCAGTCCATTATGCGGCAATAAATGTTGTATTAATGCACAATCATCTCGTATTTGAAAAACATGATGTAAATCAAGAGCGCATACACTGTCAGAATCAGGGAATTTGTTGTAAATCACATCAACCCTTTTGCACTGTATAAAGGTTATTATAGTTTTATTTGGATTTCTTCTTTTTGCTGACTTGCTGTAGGGGTGGTCCTCATATTTGGCCTTCTCTTTTGGGGGCGGCAAAAGCATATTTTTTTGGTACGCTATTTCCTCCTGGTGTCTTTCATATAGGTCGAATAATATTGCACGCCTTTCTGAACGTGTAACACAGGCATCGATTGTTTTCTTATAGTTTTTTAACATATTTGTTGTTTTCTGAACTTGTTTTACAGCTTGGTGAACTTTACTGTTTGCAGTTATGGAACAGCCAAGTTTGTCACACAGGGTAAATATTGAGTTAGCCATCCCTACATTGACAGAGTGTGCTGCAGAATGTGCCCGTCCAGAGGTGTTCCTTGTAAAGGTGACATTTTTAGGTATAGATGTTCGTAAAGCGCGATTGAAGGCTTCAACTTTCTGCGTGTTGGAATTTAGTTTAGTTTTTTCCATCATTGCTGGGCACATTCTGTAGTTCACACATTCACGCAGAATCTCTGATGATTTTTTTGTATGCTTGATTCCAAATTTTTTCCCCAGTAAAGCTCTCTTTCCTAACCAGTTGTTATTTCTTAAACCTTTGCAAAGTAAAGAGTGCTTAGCACATTTCAGGTGCCAGTCTTGATAGCAGTCAACAATTGCATCGGCCGCAAATGTTAATTTATTTCTTATCAGGTCTATATCGTTCCCATATTTGTCAAAGGCTTTACATATTTCCCCCGTGACACCTTTCAGATAGATCGATCGCCAGTTTGTTTTGAATCTGAGTCCTTAATTTAACAGTATTCCCTTTCAAGATCTCACATAACCTGCTGTTTTTCTTTATGAAAAGACGATGATTTTTTGAAATGTGCCGTGTATCCAGCTGGTGCGTTGGTTTGGGTTTTTGTTACGCCTTCATCATGTAAATCAGTTGCTGCCTGATATGCACCACTGTCTGGATCGGTTGTGAGATATTCGACTTCCATGTCATTTGACTCTTTCAGCTCTTGAAGTAACTCTTTGGCCCATGTTTTTTCATCGCCAATACTTTTTTCAAATGGGATTGTGGCAGAACAGTCCTTACCCCAAACATTGGTGCTCATCTGATGGTTTGAGATGTTTACCTTTTGAGCAAAGTTTATTGTGCACAACTAATCAATAATGTCATGCTGCTGTGTGACATTTTCTGCCAAGCTGTATATAACTTGAGTGGCAGGTTGAAAAGGTGTTTTTTCCCACGCCAGAATACAAATTGTTGTTGTACATCCCATCGGATTGCGCATTTATGACGTTTGGATTTGACTTCCCATTCTGTCGTTGCATATCTTTAATTTTTTCACGCCTCATCTTTCATATCATTTTTGTTTATTTCTTCTATTTCAGGGAGTATTTTGTTACACGCATCCTGGATACCTCGAGCTGATGGTGGTGGCAGATTTGTACTTAAGCAGAGTCGGATGTAACCTGCTGCAGCCATTGGTGTTTTACTCAGTCCAACAGCAAGTCCAACGTTAACTTGGCTGATCTCCTGCCTGGTTTGTTGGTAGTAATTTCTTCGTACAAGGAAAAATATTTTGAATGATATGTGCAATGTGTGCATTTCATTTGTTCTCTACAGCCTAATCCTCTTATTTTTCTTTTTTCATATCCAGTGGAGAAATCCATTACACACTGGGGACATACTGGCGTGTTCTTTGAAAGCTGTATTCCACATTACTGCATTTTGGTTAATATGGACATACCGGTTTGATCTGCTTTCTCTTTCCAGGTGGCACTTGTTCTTTTTTCTCTTGTGTCCCTGAAAGTGAGAATAGGTCGCTGATGTACTTAACAGCATTGCCAAAATGTATTGTGAGAATATTTTCCATATAAATGTGAATTACCTCCCTTATATCATATTTTTAATTGTGCTCTTGTACTACTTTTACTATCTTGAAAAATGAATTTTGCCTACTTTTGTGTAAATCTAATGATGATTTTATATTTTTAATGTATTTTTTACCTGATATATATTTTATTTCAATTGATATCTTGTATTCAAACAGAATTGAATGTTTCAATAGACATTCAGAAGTTTTTGCCTCTTAACTTGCATAAAGAAAGGATATTTAATTGACATTTATTCATAACTTGTTAATTTATAATTTCAAGAGACATTTTAAATAATAATTTATTCTTACTTTGTTGTTTTGATAGGAGTCTGGACAGATTTTTCCTGATTTTGTTTTGGTTCCCTTTTGCGGAGAGAATAGTCCGAGGAAGACCTATCATCTTTGCCAACAGTTTTCAGGCGGCCAGCTCCAGATTTCTTAGAGTTTGCATTTTTATAGTGAGTATTGGTTCCATTTCTTAAAACTTTTCCAGTCAATGTTTCCTCAGAACTTTTCTGGTCTTTATTATATGGATTGTGTCCTATATTGAAGGAATATTTATTTCCTTTTTTGAATTTTGTCACAGGCATAGCAAAAAAATATACACGTGCAGAATAATTTAACTTGACTTTCTAAATAAATTGAAATAGTGATTTTATTGTGAAACACCAAAAAATATCTAAATATAAATATTGTCATCACTGGGAGGCTGACTCAGAGATATAGGCACCAAATCTATTATTAGCCTAAATTTTCATCCAGCACCAGCATCACCTTTAAGTACAGTGTGTGTAATGTAATGTCAGGGCTGATGTAAACAAACACTGTCATGGAATGCAGGTTATCTCAGTACACATTTTATTTTTAATGAAGTTGTCTTTTTTAACTTTAATACACCTTTTGTGACATGAAAACTGTCAAAAATAGATGAAACAATGCTATTTTCAGTATGAGGCATAACTTTTAAAATTTTTGCTGTGTGCTTTATGCAATTATTTCTTTATATGTATTTTTAATAAGCAATGACATGTATGTATCTTATGATATATTGAAATATTGATTGAAAGTCAGAGTGAAGTTGTCAGAATGTTTCTTAAAGTTGATGAGTGGAAAAATCTCAGTAAATTTTGCATATTCCGTCAAATTGGGGTTACTCCCCCTTTTCATGTAATTTCTCAGGAAATATGACAAACACTAAATTCAGATTGGCTTTATTTTATTACATTCATGTATCCGTACTAAAAAAAAACCCGACTTATATTATTCGACCAGAATTGGAATCGGTATAGGTTACAAGGAAGTAAATACAGCTCTGTGCGCCACCTGGTTTTTACATCCAACATAAAGCCAAGAAGTAAATATAATTTTTTTTTTATGAATATGTATGATATTTAAAGAAATGACTTTGGTGGAAGAAAGGTATGTATTTATGCAACATGATGTATGCATTTAAATAATTTTATTGAATCAGCAATAATTTTCTTAA
Source organism: Mytilus trossulus (assembly GCF_036588685.1). NCBI lineage: Eukaryota > Metazoa > Mollusca > Bivalvia > Mytilida > Mytilidae > Mytilus > Mytilus trossulus. Next base: position 21,188 of record NW_026963803.1, on the reverse strand, counting down.
TCTATCTGTTGTAGAGGTGAAGTCCAATTTTTGACACAAAAATTAGGTTCAAGCCAGACGGTAGTTGTTAAGAACCAAAATTTAAAGTAAAAAAAGCTGCGGCACCATATGGTTTTTTGGTACTGAACAACACCCAAAGGTATGATACTCTGTGATTCAAAAGACAAAATCCTCCTTAATGCTAGGGTAAGTGAGTGAGAGGAGAAATGTTAACATTGTCGGCAATGCAAATAATTACTTCATTTTAACCTAAAGGTGGATTTCCAAAATTTTAAGTTAAGTTCCTTTTTTCTGAAAATCCTTTTTTATATTAACCTTTTTGTTGATGAATCTGTAAGAGAAACATAATGGACGAATTTTGGCACAAGCAGAAATTGAAATTGTTTTATAAATCTGATAAATCACACAATGAAAAGGGTTGTATAGTATGGACTGGTGCAACGTATGCATCTGGCTATGGTTATACTATGTTAAATGCCATCTGGTGAGGAAAGTAGAGAGAGAATCCATAGATTTGCTTACATGGTTGAATTTCAGAAAACAAGAGATGAAATTCCAAAATTTAAAGGTCCTGAGGAGTTGGAATGCAGTCATTTATGCGGCAATAAATGTTGTATTAATGCACATCATCTCGTATTTGAAAAACATGATGTAAATCAAGAGCGCATACACTGTCAGAATCAGGGGAATTTGTTGTAAATCACATCAACCCTTTTGCACTGTATAAAGGTTATTATAGTTTTATTTGGATTTCTTCTTTTTTGCTGACTTGCTGTAGGGGTGGTCCTCATATTTGGCCTTCTCTTTTGGGGGCGGCAAAAAGCATATTTTTTTGGTACGCTATTTCCTCCTGGTGTCTTTCATATAGGTCGAATAATATTGCACGCCTTTCTGAACGTGTAACACAGGCATCGATTGTTTTCTTATAGTTTTTTAACATATTTGTTGTTTTCTGAACTTGTTTTACAGCTTGGTGAACTTTACTGTTTGCAGTTATGGAACAGCCAAGTTTGTCACACAGGGTAAATATTGAGTTAGCCATCCCTACATTGACAGAGTGTGCTGCAGAATGTGCCCGTCCAGAGGTGTTCCTTGTAAAGGTGACATTTTTAGGTATAGATGTTCGTAAAGCGCGATTGAAGGCTTCAACTTTCTGCGTGTTGGAATTTAGTTTAGTTTTTTCCATCATTGCTGGGCACATTCTGTAGTTCACACATTCACGCAGAATCTCTGATGATTTTTTTGTATGCTTGATTCCAAATTTTTTCCCCAGTAAAGCTCTCTTTCCTAACCAGTTGTTATTTCTTAAACCTTTGCAAAGTAAAGAGTGCTTAGCACATTTCAGGTGCCAGTCTTGATAGCAGTCAACAATTGCATCGGCCGCAAATGTTAATTTATTTCTTATCAGGTCTATATCGTTCCCATATTTGTCAAAGGCTTTACATATTTCCCCGTGACACCTTTCAGATAGATCGATCGCCAGTTTGTTTTGAATCTGAGTCCTTAATTTAACAGTATTCCCTTTCAAGATCTCACATAACTGCTGTTTTTCTTTATTGAAAAGACGATGATTTTTTTGAAATGTGCCGTGTATCCAGCTGGTGCGTTGTTTGGTTTTTGTTACGCCTTCATCATGTAAATCAGTTGCTGCCTGATATGCACCACTGTCTGGATCGGTTGTGAGATATTCGACTTCCATGTCATTTGACTCTTTCAGCTCTTGAAGTAACTCTTTGGCCCATGTTTTTTCATCGCCAATACTTTTTTCAAATGGGAATTGTGGCAGAACAGTCCTTACCCAAACATTGGTGCTCATCTGATGGTTTGAGATGTTTACCTTTTGAGCAAAGTTTATTGTGCACAACTAATCCAATAATGTCATGCTGCTGTGTGACATTTTCTGCCAAGCTGTATATAACTTGAGTGGCAGGTGAAAAGGTGTTTTTCCCACGCCAGAATACAAATTGTTGTTGTACATCCATCGGATTGCGCATTTATGACGTTTGGATTTGACTTCCCATTCTGTCGTTGCATATCTTTAATTTTTTCACGCCTCATTTTCATATCATTTTTGTTTATTTCTTCTATTTCAGGAGTATTTTGTTACACGCATCCTGGATACCTCGAGCTGATGGTGGTGGCAGATTTGTACTTAAGCAGAGTCGGATGAAACCTTCTGCAGCCAATTGGTGTTTTTACTCAAGTCCAACAGCAAGTCCAACGTTAACTTTGGCTGATCTCCTGCATGGTTTGTTGGTAGTAATTTTCTTCGTACAAGGAAAAATATTTTGAATGATATGTGCAATGTGTGCATTTCATTTGTTCTCTACAGCCTTAATCCTCTTATTTTTTCTTTTTTCATATCCCAGTGAGAAATCCATTACACACTGGGGACATACTGGCGTGTTCTTTGAAAGCTGTATTCCACATTACTGCATTTTGGTTAATATGGACATACCGGTTTGATCTGCTTTCTCTTTCCCAGGTGGCACTTGTTCTTTTTCTCTTGTGTCCCTGAAAGTGAGAATAGGTCGCTGATGTACTTAACAGCATTGCCAAAATGTATTGTGAGAATATTTTCCATATAAATGTGAATTACCTCCCTTATATCATATTTTTAATTGTGCTCTTGTACTACTTTTACTATCTTGAAAATGAATTTTGCCTACTTTTTGTGTAAATCTAATGATGATTTTTATATTTTTAATGTATTTATTACCTGATATATATTTTATTTCAATTGATATCTTGTATTCAAACAGAATTGAATGTTTTCAATAGACATTCAGAAGTTTTGCCTCTTAACTTGCATAAAGAAAGGATATTTAATTGACATTTATTCATAACTTGTTAATTATAATTTCAAGAGACATTTTAAATAATAATTTAATTCTTACTTTGTTGTTTTGATAGGAGTCTGGACAGATTTTTCCTGATTTTGTTTTGGTTCCCTTTTGCGGAGAGAATAGTCCCGAGGAAGACCTATCATCTTTGCCAACAGTTTCAGGCGGCCAGCTCCAGATTTCTTAGAGTTTGCATTTTATAGTGAGTATTGGTTCCATTTCTTAAAACTTTTCCAGTCAATGTTTCCTCAGAACTTTTCTGGTCTTTATTATATGGATTGTGTCCTATATTGAAGGAATATTTATTTCCTTTTTTGAATTTTGTCACAGGCATAGCAAAAAAATTACACGTGCAGAATAATTTAACTTGACTTTCTAAATAAATTGAAATAGTGATTTTATTGTGAAACACCAAAAAATATCTAAATATAAAATATTGTCATCACTGGGAGGCTGACTCAGAGATATAGGCACCAAATCTATTATTAGCCTAAATTTTCATCCAGCACCAGCATCACCTTTAAGTACAGTGTGTGTAATGTAATGTCAGGCTGATGTAAACAAACACTGTCATGGAATGCAGGTTATCTCAGTACACATTTTATTTTTAATGAAGTTGTCTTTTTTAACTTTAATACACCTTTTGTGACATGAAAACTGTCAAAATAGATGAAACCAATGCTATTTTCAGTATGAGGCATAACTTTTAAAAATTTTTGCTGTGTGCTTTATGCAAATTATTTCTTTATATGTATTTTTAATAAGCAATGACATGTATGTATCTTATGATATATTGAAATATTGATTGAAAGTCAGAGTGAAGTTGTCAGAATGTTTCTTAAAGTTGATGAGTGGAAAAATCTCAGTAAATTTTGCATATTCCGTCAAATTGGGGTTACTCCCCTTTTCATGTAATTTCTCAGGAAATATGACAAACACTAAATTCAGATTGGCTTTATTTTATTACATTCATGTATCCGTACTAAAAAAAAAACCCGACTTATATTATTCGACCAGAATTGGAATCGGTATAGGTTACAAGGAAGTAAATACAGCTCTGTGCGCCACCTGGTTTTTACATCCACATAAAGCCAAGAAGTAAATATAATTTTTTTTTTATGAATATGTATGATATTTAAAGAAATGACTTTGTGGAAGAAAGGTATGTATTTATGCAACATGATGTATGCATTTAAATAATTTTATTGAATCAGCAATAATTTTCTTAATCTATCTGTTGTAGAGGTGAAGTCCCAATTTTTGACACAAAAATTAGGTTCAAGCCAGACGGTAGTTGTTAAGAACCAAATTTAAAGTAAAAAAAGCTGCGGCACCATATGGTTTTTTGGTACTGAACAACACCCAAAGGTATGATACTCTGTGATTCAAAAGACAAAATCCTCCTTAATGCTAGGGTAAGTGAGTGAGAGGGAGAAATGTTAACATTGTCGGCAATGCAAATAATTACTTCATTTTAACCTAAAGGTGGATTTCCAAAATTTTAAGTTAAGTTCCTTTTTTCTGAAAATCCTTTTTTATATTAACCTTTTTGTTGATGAATCTGTAAGAGAAACATAATGGACCGAATTTTGGCACAAGCAGAATTGAAATTGTTTTATAAATCTGATAAATCACACAATGAAAGGGTTGTATAGTATGGACTGGTGCAACGTATGCATCTGGCTATGGTTATACTAATGTTAAATGGCCATCTGGTGAGGAAAGTAGAGAGAGAATCCATAGATTTGCTTACATGTTGAATTTCAGAAACAAGAGATGAATTCCAAATTTAAAGGTCCTGAGGAGTTGGAATGCAGTCATTTATGCGGCAATAAATGTTGTATTAATGCACATCATCTCGTATTTGAAAAACATGATGTAAAATCAAGAGCGCATACACTGTCAGAATCAGGGAATTTGTTGTAAATCACATCAACCCTTTTGCACTGTATAAAGGTTATTATAGTTTTATTTGGATTTCTTCTTTGTTGCTGACTTGCTGTAGGGGTGGTCCTCATATTTGGCCTTCTCTTTTGGGGGCGGCAAAAGCATATTTTTTTGGTACGCTATTTCCTCCTGGTGTCTTTCATATAGGTCGAATAATATTGCACGCCTTTCTGAACAGTGTAACACAAGGCATCGATTGTTTTCTTATAGTTTTTTAACATATTTGTTGTTTTCTGAACTTGTTTTACAGCTTGGTGAACTTTTACTGTTTGCAGTTATGGAACAGCCAAGTTTGTCACACAGGGTAAATATTGAGTTAGCCATCCCTACATTGACAGAGTGTGCTGCAGAATGTGCCCGTCCAGAGGTGTTCCTTGTAAAGGTGACATTTTTAGGTATAGATGTTCGTAAAGCGCGATTGAAGGCTTCAACTTTCTGCGTGTTGGAATTTAGTTTAGTTTTTTCCATCATTGCTGGGCACATTCGTAGTTCACACATTCACGCAGAATCTCTGATGATTTTTTTGTATGCTTGATTCCAAATTTTTTCCCCAGTAAAGCTCTCTTTCCTAACCAGTTGTTATTTCTTAAACCTTGCAAAGTAAAGAGTGCTTAGCACATTTCAGGTGCCAGTCTTGATAGCAGTCAACAATTGCATCGGCCGCAAATGTTAATTTATTTCTTATCAGGTCTATATCGTTCCCATATTTGTCAAAGGCTTTACATATTTCCCCGTGACACCTTTCAGATAGATCGATCGCCAGTTTGTTTTGAATCTGAGTCCTTAATTTAACAGTATTCCCTTTCAAGATCTCACTCTCACATAACCTGCTGTTTTTCTTTATGAAAAGACGATGATTTTTTGAAATGTGCCGTGTATCCAGCTGGTGCGTTGGTTTGGTTTTTGTTACGCCTTCATCATGTAAATCAGTATGCTGCCTGATATGCACCACTGTCTGGATCGGTTGTGAGATATTCGACTTCCATGTCATTTGACTCTTTCAGCTCTTGAAGTAACTCTTTGGCCCATGTTTTTTCATCGCCAATACTTTTTTCAAATGGGATTGTGGCAGAACAGTCCTTACCCAAACATTGGTGCTCATCTGATGGTTTGAGATGTTTACCTTTTGAGCAAAGTTTATTGTGCACAACTAATCCAATAATGTCATGCTGCTGTGTGACATTTTCTGCCAAGCTGTATATAACTTGAGTGGCAGGTTGAAAAGGTGTTTTTCCCACGCCAGAATACAAATTGTTGTTGTACATCCCATCGGATTGCGCATTTATGACGTTTGGATTTGACTTCCCATTCTGTCGTTGCATATCTTTAATTTTTCACGCCTCATTTTCATATCATTTTTGTTTATTTCTTCTATTTCAGGGAGTATTTTGTTACACGCATCCTGGATACCTCGAGCTGATGGTCGGGTGGCAGATTTGTACTTAAGCAGAGTCGGATGTAACCTGCTGCAGCCATTGGTGTTTTACTCAGTCCAACAGCAAGTCCAACGTTAACTTTGGCTGATCTCCTGCCTGGTTTTGTTGGTAGTAATTTCTTCGTACAAGGAAAAATATTTTGAATGATATGTGCAATGTGTGCATTTCATTTGTTCTCTACAGCCTAATCCTCTTATTTTTTCTTTTTTCATATCCCAGTGGAGAAATCCATTACACACTGGGGACATACTGGCGTGTTCTTTGAAAGCTGTATTCCACATTACTGCATTTTGGTTAATATGGACATACCGTTTGATCTGCTTTCTCTTTCCCAGGTGGCACTTGTTCTTTTTTCTCTTGTGTCCCTGAAAGTGAGAATAGGTCGCTGATGTACTTAACAGCATTGCCAAAAATGTATTGTGAGAATATTTTCCATATAAATGTGAATTACCTCCCTTATATCATATTTTTAATTGTGCTCTTGTACTACTTTTACTATCTTGAAAAATGAATTTTGCCTACTTTTGTGTAAATCTAATGATGATTTTATATTTTTAATGTAGATTTTTACCTGATATATATTTTATTTCAATTGATATCTTGTATTCAAACAGAATTGAATGTTTCAATAGACATTCAGAAGTTTTTGCCTCTTAACTTGCATAAAGAAAGGATATTTAATTGACATTTATTCATAACTTGTTAATTTATAATTTCAAGAGACATTTTTAAATAATAATTTATTCTTACTTTGTTGTTTTGATAGGAGTCTGGACAGATTTTTCCTGATTTTGTTTTGGTTCCCTTTTGCGGACGAGAATAGTCCGAGGAAGACCTATCATCTTTGCCAACAGTTTTCAGGCGGCCAGCTCCAGATTTCTTAGAGTTTGCATTTTTATAGTGAGTATTGGTTCCATTTCTTAAAACTTTTCCAGTCAATGTTTCCTCAGAACTTTTCTGGTCTTTATTATATGGATTGTGTCCTATATTGAAGGAATATTTATTTCCTTTTTTGAATTTTGTCACAGGCATAGCAAAAAAATATACACGTGCAGAATAATTTAACTTGACTTTCTAAATAAATTGAAATAGTGATTTTATTGTGAAACACCAAAAAATATCTAAATATAAATATTGTCATCACTGGGAGGCTGACTCAGAGATATAGGCACCAAATCTATTATTAGCCTAAATTTTCATCCAGCACCAGCATCACCTTTAAGTACAGTGTGTGTAATGTAATGTCAGGGCTGATGTAAACAAACACTGTCATGGAATGCAGGTTATCTCAGTACACATTTTATTTTTAATGAAGTTGTCTTTTTTAACTTTAATACACCTTTTGTGACATGAAAACTGTCAAAAATAGATGAAACAATGCTATTTTCAGTATGAGGCATAACTTTTAAAATTTTTGCTGTGTGCTTTATGCAATTATTTCTTTATATGTATTTTTAATAAGCAATGACATGTATGTATCTTATGATATATTGAAATATTGATTGAAAGTCAGAGTGAAGTTGTCAGAATGTTTCTTAAAGTTGATGAGTGGAAAAATCTCAGTAAATTTTGCATATTCCGTCAAATTGGGGGTTACTCCCCTTTTCATGTAATTTCTCAGGAAATATGACAAACACTAAATTCAGATTGGCTTTATTTTATTACATTCATGTATCCGTACTAAAAAAAAACCCGACTTATATTATTCGACCAGAATTGGAATCGGTATAGGTTACAAGGAAGTAAATACAGCTCTGTGCGCCACCTGGTTTTTACATCCAACATAAAGCCAAGAAGTAAATATAATTTTTTTTTTTATGAATATGTATGATATTTAAAGAAATGACTTTGGTGGAAGAAAGGTATGTATTTATGCAACATGATGTATGCATTTAAATAATTTTATTGAATCAGCAATAATTTTCTTAATCTATCTGTTGTAGAGGTGAACGTCCCAATTTTTGACACAAAAATTAGGTTCAAGCCAGACGGTAGTTGTTAAGAACCAAAATTTAAAGTAAAAAAAGCTGCGGCACCATATGGTTTTTTGGTACTGAACAACACCCAAAGGTATGATACTCTGTGATTCAAAAGACAAAATCCTCCTTAATGCTAGGGTAAGTGAGTGAGAGGGAGAAATGTTAACATTGTCGGCAATGCAAATAATTACTTCATTTTAACCTAAAGGTGGATTTCCAAAATTTTAAGTTAAGTTCCTTTTTTCTGAAAATCCTTTTTTATATTAACCTTTTTGTTGATGAATCTGTAAGAGAAACATAATGGACGAATTTTGGCACAAGCAGAAATTGAAATTGTTTTATAAATCTGATAAATCACACAATGAAAAGGGTTGTATAGTATGGACTGGTGCAACGTATGCATCTGGCTATGGTTATACTAATGTTAAATGGCCATCTGGTGAGGAAAGTAGAGAGAGAATCCATAGATTTGCTTACATGGTTGAATTTCAGAAAACAAGAGATGAAATTCCAAAATTTAAAGGTCCTGAGGAGTTGGAATGCAGTCATTTATGCGGCAATAAATGTTGTATTAATGCACATCATCTCGTATTTTGAAAAACATGATGTAAATCAAGAGCGCATACACTGTCAGAATCAGGGAATTTGTTGTAAATCACATCAACCCCTTTTGCACTGTATAAAGGTTATTATAGTTTTATTTGGATTTCTTCTTTTTTGCTGACTTGCTGTAGGGGTGGTCCTCATATTTGGCCTTCTCTTTTGGGGGCGGCAAAAGCATATTTTTTTGGTACGCTATTTCCTCCTGGTGTCTTTCATATAGGTCGAATAATATTGCACGCCTTTCTGAACGTGTAACACAGGCATCGATTGTTTTCTTATAGTTTTTTAACATATTTGTTGTTTTCTGAACTTGTTTTACAGCTTGGTGAACTTTACTGTCTTGCAGTTATGGAACAGCCAAGTTTGTCACACAGGGTAAATATTGAGTTAGCCATCCCTACATTGACAGAGTGTGCTGCAGAATGTGCCCGTCCAGAGGTGTTCCTTGTAAAGGTGACATTTTTAGGTATAGATGTTCGTTAAAGCGCGATTGAAGGCTTCAACTTTCTGCGTGTTGGAATTTAGTTTAGTTTTTTCCATCATTGCTGGGCACATTCTGTAGTTCACACATTCACGCAGAATCTCTGATGATTTTTTTGTATGCTTGATTCCAAATTTTTTCCCCAGTAAAGCTCTCTTTCTCTAACCAGTTGTTATTTCTTAAACCTTTGCAAAGTAAAGAGTGCTTAGCACATTTCAGGTGCCAGTCTTGATAGCAGTCAACAATTGCATCGGCCGCAAATGTTAATTTATTTCTTATCAGGTCTATATCGTTCCCATATTTGTCAAAGGCTTTACATATTTCCCCGTGACACCTTTCAGATAGATCGATCGCCAGTTTGTTTTGAATCTGAGTCCTTAATTTAACAGTATTCCCTTTCAAGATCTCACATAACCTGCTGTTTTTCTTTATGAAAAGACGATGATTTTTTGAAATGTGCCGTGTATCCAGCTGTGTGCGTTGGTTTGGTTTTTGTTACGCCTTCATCATGTAAATCAGTTGCTGCCTGATATGCACCACTGTCTGGATCGGTTGTGAGATATTCGACTTCCATGTCATTTGACTCTTTCAGCTCTTGAAGTAACTCTTTGGCCCATGTTTTTTTCATCGCCAATACTTTTTTCAAATGGGATTGTGGCAGAACAGTCCTTACCCAAACATTGGTGCTCATCTGATGGTTTGAGATGTTTACCTTTTGAGCAAAGTTTATTGTGCACAACTAATCCAATAATGTCATGCTGCTGTGTGACATTTTCTGCCAAGCTGTATATAACTTGAGTGGCAGGTTGAAAAGGTGTTTTTCCACGCCAGAATACAAATTTGTTGTTGTACATCCCATCGGATTGCGCATTTATGACGTTTGGATTTGACTTCCCATTCTGTCGTTGCATATCTTTAAATTTTTTCACGCCTCATTTTCATATCATTTTTGTTTATTTCTTCTATTTCAGGGAGTATTTTGTTACACGCATCCTGGATACCTCGAGCTGATGGTGGTGGCAGATTTGTACTTAAGCAGAGTCGGATGTAACCTGCTGCAGCCATTGGTGTTTTAACTCAGTCCAACAGCAAGTCCAACGTTAACTTTGGCTGATCTCCTGCCTGGTTTGTTGGTAGTAATTTCTTCGTACAAGGAAAAATATTTTGAATGATATGTGCAATGTGTGCATTTCATTTGTTCTCTACAGCCTAATCCTCTTATTTTTTCTTTTTTCATATCCCAGTGGAGAAATCCATTACACACTGGGGACATACTGGCGTGTTCTTTGAAAGCTGTATTCCACATTACTGCATTTTGGTTAATATGGACATACCGGTTTGATCTGCTTTCTCTTTCCCAGGTGGCACTTGTTCTTTTTTCTCTTGTGTCCCTGAAAGTGAGAATAGGTCGCTGATGTACTTAACAGCATTGCCAAAATGTATTGTGAGAATATTTTCCATATAAATGTGAATTACCTCCCTTATATCATATTTTTAATTGTGCTCTTGTACTACTTTTACTATCTTGAAAAATGAATTTTGCCTACTTTTGTGTAAATCTAATGATGATTTTATATTTTTAATGTATTTTTTACCTGATATATATTTTATTTCAATTGATATCTTGTATTCAAACAGAATTGAATGTTTCAATAGACATTCAGAAGTTTTTTGCCTCTTAACTTGCATAAAGAAAGGATATTTAATTGACATTTATTCATAACTTGTTAATTTATAATTTCAAGAGACATTTTAAATAATAATTTATTCTTACTTTGTTGTTTTGATAGGAGTCTGGACAGATTTTTCCTGATTTTGTTTTGGTTCCCTTTTGCGGAGAGAATAGTCCGAGGAAGACCTATCATCTTTGCCAACAGTTTTCAGGCGGGCCAGCTCCAGATTTCTTAGAGTTTGCATTTTTATAGTGAGTATTGGTTCCATTTCTTAAAACTTTTCCAGTCAATGTTTCCTCAGAACTTTTCTGGTCTTTATTATATGGATTGTGTCCTATATTGAAGGAATATTTATTTCCTTTTTTGAATTTTGTCACAGGCATAGCAAAAAAATATACACGTGCAGAATAATTTAACTTGACTTTCTAAATAAATTGAAATAGTGATTTTATTGTGAAACACCAAAAAATATCTAAATATAAATATTGTCATCACTGGGAGGCTGACTCAGAGATATAGGCACCAAATCTATTATTAGCCTAAATTTTCATCCAGCACCAGCATCACCTTTAAGTACAGTGTGTGTAATGTAATGTCAGGGCTGATGTAAACAAACACTGTCATGGAATGCAGGTTATCTCAGTACACATTTTATTTTTAATGAAGTTGTCTTTTTTAACTTTAATACACCTTTTGTGACATGAAAACTGTCAAAAATAGATGAAACAATGCTATTTTCAGTATGAGGCATAACTTTTAAAATTTTTGCTGTGTGCTTTATGCAATTATTTCTTTATATGTATTTTTAATAAGCAATGACATGTATGTATCTTATGATATATTGAAATATTGATTGAAAGTCAGAGTGAAGTTGTCAGAATGTTTCTTAAAGTTGATGAGTGGAAAAATCTCAGTAAATTTTGCATATTCCGTCAAATTGGGGTTACTCCCCTTTTCATGTAATTTCTCAGGAAATATGACAAACACTAAATTCAGATTGGCTTTATTTTATTACATTCATGTATCCGTACTAAAAAAAAAACCCGACTTATATTATTCGACCAGAATTGGGAATCGGTATAGGTTACAAGGAAGTAAATACAGCTCTGTGCGCCACCTGGTTTTTACATCCAACATAAAGCAAGAAGTAAATATAATTTTTTTTTTATGAATATGTATGATATTTAAAGAAATGACTTTGGTGGAAGAAAGGTATGTATTTATGCAACATGATGTATGCATTTAAATAATTTTATTGAATCAGCAATAATTTTCTTAATCTATCTGTTGTAGAGGTGAACGTCCCAATTTTTGACACAAAAATTAGGTTCAAGCCAGACGGTAGTTGTTAAGAACCAAAATTTAAAGTAAAAAAAGCTGCGGCACCATATGGTTTTTTGGTACTGAACAACACCCAAAGGTATGATACTCTGTGATTCAAAAGACAAAATCCTCCTTAATGCTAGGGTAAGTGAGTGAGAGGGAGAAATGTTAACATTGTCGGCAATGCAAATAATTACTTCATTTTAACCTAAAGGTGGATTTCCAAAATTTTAAGTTAAGTTCCTTTTTTCTGAAAATCCTTTTTTATATTAACCTTTTTGTTGATGAATCTGTAAGAGAAACATAATGGACGAATTTTGGCACAAGCAGAAATTGAAATTGTTTTATAAATCTGATAAATCACACAATGAAAAGGGTTGTATAGTATGGACTGGTGCAACGTATGCATCTGGCTATGGTTATACTAATGTTAAATGGCCATCTGGTGAGGAAAAGTAGAGAGAGAATCCATAGATTTGCTTACATGGTTGAATTTCAGAAAACAAGAGATGAAATTCCAAAATTTAAAGGTCCTGAGGAGTTGGAATGCAGTCATTTATGCGGCAATAAATGTTGTATTAATGCACATCATCTCGTATTTGAAAAACATGATGTAAATCAAGAGCGCATACACTGTCAGAATCAGGGAATTTGTTGTAAATCACATCAACCCTTTTGCACTGTATAAAGGTATTATAGTTTTATTTGGATTTCTTCTTTTTTGCTGACTTGCTGTAGGGGTGGTCCTCATATTTGGCCTTCTCTTTTGGGGGCGGCAAAAGCATATTTTTTTTGGTACGCTATTTCCTCCTGGTGTCTTTCATATAGGTCGAATAATATTGCACGCCTTTCTGAACGTGTAACACAGGCATCGATTGTTTTCTTATAGTTTTTTTAACATATTTGTTGTTTTCTGAACTTGTTTTTACAGCTTGGTGAACTTTACTGTTTGCAGTTATGGAACAGCCAAGTTTGTCACACAGGGTAAATATTGAGTTAGCCATCCCTACATTGACAGAGTGTGCTGCAGAATGTGCCCGTCCAGAGGTGTTCCTTGTAAAGGTGACATTTTTAGGTATAGATGTTCGTAAAGCGCGATTGAAGGCTTCAACTTTCTGCGTGTTGGAATTTAGTTAGTTTTTTCCATCATTGCTGGGCACATTCTGTAGTTCACACATTCACGCAGAATCTCTGATGATTTTTTTGTATGCTTGATTCCAAATTTTTTCCCCAGTAAAGCTCTCTTTCCTAACCAGTTGTTATTTCTTAAACCTTTGCAAAGTAAAGAGTGCTTAGCACATTTCAGGTGCCAGTCTTGATAGCAGTCAACAATTGCATCGGCCGCAAATGTTAATTTATTTCTTATCAGGTCTATATCGTTCCCATATTTGTCAAAGGCTTTACATATTTCCCCGTGACACCTTTCAGATAGATCGATCGCCAGTTTGTTTTTGAATCTGAGTCCTTAATTTAACAGTATTCCCTTTCAAGATCTCACATAACCTGCTGTTTTTCTTTATGAAAAGACGATGATTTTTTGAAATGTGCCGTGTATCCAGCTGGTGCGTTGGTTTGGTTTTTGTTACGCCTTCATCATGTAAATCAGTTGCTGCCTGATATGCACCACTGTCTGGATCGGTTGTGAGATATTCGACTTCCATGTCATTTGACTCTTTCAGCTCTTGAAGTAACTCTTTGGCCCATGTTTTTTCATCGCCAATACTTTTTTTCAAATGGGATTGTGGCAGAACAGTCCTTACCCAAACATTGGTGCTCATCTGATGGTTTGAGATGTTTACCTTTTGAGCAAAGTTTATTGTGCACAACTAATCCAATAATGTCATGCTGCTGTGTGACATTTTCTGCCAAGCTGTATATAACTTGAGTGGCAGGTTGAAAAGGTGTTTTTCCCACGCCAGAATACAAATTGTTGTTGTACATCCCATCGGATTGCGCATTTATGACGTTTGGATTTGACTTCCCATTCTGTCGTTGCATATCTTTAATTTTTTCACGCCTCATTTTCATATCATTTTTGTTTATTTCTTCTATTTCAGGGAGTATTTTGTTACACGCATCCTGGATACCTCGAGCTGATGGTGGTGGCAGATTTGTACTTAAGCAGAGTCGGATGTAACCTGCTGCAGCCATTGGTGTTTTACTCAGTCCAACAGCAAGTCCAACGTTAACTTTGGCTGATCTCCTGCCTGGTTTGTTGGTAGTAATTTCTTCGTACAAGGAAAAATATTTTGAATGATATGTGCAATGTGTGCATTTCATTTGTTCTCTACAGCCTAATCCTCTTATTTTTTCTTTTTTCATATCCCAGTGGAGAAATCCATTACACACTGGGGACATACTGGCGTGTTCTTTGAAAGCTGTATTCCACATTACTGCATTTTGGTTAATATGGACATACCGGTTTGATCTGCTTTCTCTTTCCCAGGTGGCACTTGTTCTTTTTTCTCTTGTGTCCCTGAAAGTGAGAATAGGTCGCTGATGTACTTAACAGCATTGCCAAAATGTATTGTGAGAGAATATTTTCCATATAAATGTGAATTACCTCCCTTATATCATATTTTTAATTGTGCTCTTGTACTACTTTTACTATCTTGAAAAATGAATTTTGCCTACTTTTGTGTAAATCTAATGATGATTTTATATTTTTAATGTATTTTTTACCTGATATATATTTTATTTCAATTGATATCTTGTATTCAAACAGAATTGAATGTTTCAATAGACATTCAGAAGTTTTTGCCTCTTAACTTGCATAAAGAAAGGATATTTAATTGACATTTATTCATAACTTGTTAATTTATAATTTCAAGAGACATTTTAAATAATAATTTATTCTTACTTTGTTGTTTTGATAGGAGTCTGGACAGATTTTTCCTGATTTTGTTTTGGTTCCCTTTTGCGGAGAGAATAGTCCGAGGAAGACCTATCATCTTTGCCAACAGTTTTTCAGGCGGCCAGCTCCAGATTTCTTAGAGTTTGCATTTTTATAGTGAGTATTGGTTCCATTTCTTAAAACTTTTCCAGTCAATGTTTCCTCAGAACTTTTCTGGTCTTTATTATATGGATTGTGTCCTATATTGAAGGAAATATTTATTTCCTTTTTTGAATTTTGTCACAGGCATAGCAAAAAAATATACACGTGCAGAATAATTTAACTTGACTTTCTAAATAAATTGAAATAGTGATTTTATTGTGAAACACCAAAAAAATATCTAAATATAAATATTGTCATCACTGGGAGGCTGACTCAGAGATATAGGCACCAAATCTATTATTAGCCTAAATTTTCATCCAGCACCAGCATCACCTTTAAGTACAGTGTGTGTAATGTAATGTCAGGGCTGATGTAAACAAACACTGTCATGGAATGCAGGTTATCTCAGTACACATTTTATTTTTAATGAAGTTGTCTTTTTTAACTTTAATACACCTTTTGTGACATGAAAACTGTCAAAAATAGATGAAACAATGCTATTTTCAGTATGAGGCATAACTTTTAAAATTTTTGCTGTGTGCTTTATGCAATTATTTCTTTATATGTATTTTTAATAAGCAATGACATGTATGTATCTTATGATATATTGAAATATTGATTGAAAGTCAGAGTGAAGTTGTCAGAATGTTTCTTAAAGTTGATGAGTGGAAAAAATCTCAGTAAATTTTGCATATTCCGTCAAATTGGGGTTACTCCCCTTTTCATGTAATTTCTCAGGAAATATGACAAACACTAAATTCAGATTGGCTTTATTTTATTACATTCATGTATCCGTACTAAAAAAAAACCCGACTTATATTATTCGACCAGAATTGGAATCGGTATAGGTTACAAGGAAGTAAATACAGCTCTGTGCGCCACCTGGTTTTTACATCCAACATAAAGCCAAGAAGTAAATATAATTTTTTTTTTATGAATATGTATGATATTTAAAGAAATGACTTTGGTGGAAGAAAGGTATGTATTTATGCAACATGATGTATGCATTTAAATAATTTTATTGAATCAGCAATAATTTTTCTTAATCTATCTGTTGTAGAGGTGAACGTCCCAATTTTTGACACAAAAATTAGGTTCAAGCCAGACGGTAGTTGTTAAGAACCAAAATTTAAAGTAAAAAAAGCTGCGGCACCATATGGTTTTTTTGGTACTGAACAACACCCAAAGGTATGATACTCTGTGATTCAAAAGACAAAATCCTCCTTAATGCTAGGGTAAGTGAGTGAGAGGGAGAAATGTTAACATTGTCGGCAATGCAAATAATTACTTCATTTTAACCTAAAGGTGGATTTCCAAAATTTTAAGTTAAGTTCCTTTTTTTCTGAAAATCCTTTTTTATATTAACCTTTTTGTTGATGAATCTGTAAGAGAAACATAATGGACGAATTTTGGCACAAGCAGAAATTGAAATTGTTTTATAAATCTGATAAATCACACAATGAAAAGGGTTGTATAGTATGGACTGGTGCAACGTATGCATCTGGCTATGGTTATACTAATGTTAAATGGCCATCTGGTGAGGAAAGTAGAGAGAGAATCCATAGATTTGCTTACATGGTTGAATTTCAGAAAACAAGAGATGAAATTCCAAAATTTAAAGGTCCTGAGGAGTTGGAATGCAGTCATTTATGCGGCAATAAATGTTGTATTAATGCACATCATCTCGTATTTGAAAAACATGATGTAAATCAAGAGCGCATACACTGTCAGAATCAGGGAATTTGTTGTAAATCACATCAACCCTTTTGCACTGTATAAAGGTTATTATAGTTTTATTTGGATTTCTTCTTTTTTGCTGACTTGCTGTAGGGGTGGTCCTCATATTTGGCCTTCTCTTTTGGGGGCGGCAAAAGCATATTTTTTTGGTACGCTATTTCCTGGTGTCTTTCATATAGGTCGAATAATATTGCACGCCTTTCTGAACGTGTAACACAGGCATCGATTGTTTTCTTTATAGTTTTTTTAACATATTTGTTGTTTTCTGAACTTGTTTTACAGCTTGGTGAACTTTACTGTTTGCAGTTATGGAACAGCCCAAGTTTGTCACACAGGGTAAATATTGAGTTAGCCATCCCTACATTGACAGAGTGTGCTGCAGAATGTGCCCGTCCAGAGGTGTTCCTTGTAAAGGTGACATTTTTAGGTATAGATGTTCGTAAAGCGCGATTGAAGGCTTCAACTTTCTGCGTGTTGGAATTTAGTTTAGTTTTTTTCCATCATTGCTGGGCACATTCTGTAGTTCACACATTCACGCAGAATCTCTGATGATTTTTTTGTATGCTTGATTCCAAATTTTTTCCCCAGTAAAGCTCTCTTTCCTAACCAGTTGTTATTTCTTAAACCTTTGCAAAGTAAAGAGTGCTTAGCACATTTCAGGTGCCAGTCTTGATAGCAGTCAACAATTGCATCGGCCGCAAATGTTAATTTATTTCTTATCAGGTCTATATCGTTCCCATATTTGTCAAAGGCTTTACATATTTCCCCGTGACACCTTTCAGATAGATCGATCGCCAGTTTGTTTTGAATCTGAGTCCTTAATTTAACAGTATTCCCTTTCAAGATCTCACATAACCTGCTGTTTTTCTTTATGAAAAGACGATGATTTTTTTGAAATGTGCCGTGTATCCAGCTGGTGCGTTGGTTTGGTTTTTGTTACGCCTTCATCATGTAAATCAGTTGCTGCCTGATATGCACCACTGTCTGGATCGGTTGTGAGATATTCGGACTTCCATGTCATTTGACTCTTTCAGCTCTTGAAGTAACTCTTTGGCCCATGTTTTTTCATCGCCAATACTTTTTTCAAATGGGATTGTGGCACGAACAGTCCTTACCCAAACATTGGTGCTCATCTGATGGTTTGAGATGTTTACCTTTTGAGCAAAGTTTATTGTGCACAACTAATCCAATAATGTCATGCTGCTGTGTGACATTTTCTGCCAAGCTGTATATAACTTGAGTGGCAGGTTGAAAAGGTGTTTTTTCCCACGCCAGAATACAAATTGTTGTTGTACATCCCATCGGATTGCGCATTTATGACGTTTGGATTTGACTTCCCATTCTGTCGTTGCATATCTTTAATTTTTTCACGCCTCATTTTCATATCATTTTTGTTTATTTCTTCTATTTCAGGGAGTATTTTGTTACACGCATCCTGGATACCTCGAGCTGATGGTGGTGGCAGATTTGTACTTAAGCAGAGTCGGATGTAACCTGCTGCAGCCATTGGTGTTTTACTCAGTCCAACAGCAAGTCCAACGTTAACTTTGGCTGATCTCCTGCCTGGTTTGTTGGTAGTAATTTCTTCGTACAAGGAAAAATATTTTGAATGATATGGCAATGTGTGCATTTCATTTGTTCTCTACAGCCTAATCCTCTTATTTTTTTTCTTTTTTTCATATCCCAGTGGAGAAATCCATTACACACTGGGGACATACTGGCGTGTTCTTTGAAAGCTGTATTCCACATTACTGCATTTTGGTTAATATGGACATACCGGTTTGATCTGCTTTCTCTTTCCCAGGTGGCACTTGTTCTTTTTTCTCTTGTGTCCCTGAAAGTGAGAATAGGTCGCTGATTGTACTTAACAGCATTGCCAAAATGTATTGTGAGAATATTTTCCATATAAATGTGAATTACCCTCCCTTATATCATATTTTTAATTGTGCTCTTGTACTACTTTACTATCTTGAAAAATGAATTTTGCCTACTTTTGTGTAAATCTAATGATGATTTTATATTTTTAATGTATTTTTTACCTGATATATATTTTATTTCAATTGATATCTTGTATTCAAACAGAATTGAATGTTTCAATAGACATTCAGAAGTTTTTGCCTCTTAACTTGCATAAAGAAAGGATATTTAATTGACATTTATTCATAACTTGTTAATTTATAATTTCAAGAGACATTTTAAATAATAATTTATTCTTACTTTGTTGTTTTGATAGGAGTCTGGACAGATTTTTCCTGATTTTGTTTTGGTTCCTTTTGCGGAAGAGAATAGTCCGAGGAAGACCTATCATCTTTGCCAACAGTTTTCAGGCGGCCAGCTCCAGATTTCTTAGAGTTTGCATTTTTATAGTGAGTATTGGTTCCATTTCTTAAAACTTTTCCAGTCAATGTTTCCTCAGAACTTTTCTGGTCTTTATTATATGGATTGTGTCCTATATTGAAGGAATATTTATTTCCTTTTTTGAATTTTGTCACAGGCATAGCAAAAAAATATACACGTGCAGAATAATTTAACTTGACTTTCTAAATAAATTGAAATAGTGATTTTATTGTGAAACACCCAAAAAATATCTAAATATAAATATTGTCATCACTGGGCGAGGCTGACTCAGAGATATAGGCACCAAATCTATTATTAGCCTAAATTTTCATCCAGCACCAGCATCACCTTTAAGTACAGTGTGTGTAATGTAATGTCAGGGCTGATGTAAACAAACACTGTCATGGAATGCAGGTTATCTCAGTACACATTTTATTTTTAATGAAGTTGTCTTTTTTAACTTTAATACACCTTTTGTGACATGAAAACTGTCAAAAATAGATGAAACAATGCTATTTTCAGTATGAGGCATAACTTTTAAAATTTTTGCTGTGGTGCTTTATGCAATTATTTCTTTATATGTATTTTTAATAAGCAATGACATGTATGTATCTTATGATATATTGAAATATTGATTGAAAGTCAGAGTGAAGTTGTCAGAATGTTTCTTAAAGTTGATGAGTGGAAAAATCTCAGTAAATTTTGCATATTCCGTCAAATTGGGGTTACTCCCCTTTTCATGTAATTTCTCAGGAAATATGACAAACACTAAATTCAGATTGGCTTTATTTTATTACATTCATGTATCCGTACTAAAAAAAAACCCGACTTATATTATTCGACCAGAATTGGAATCGGTATAGGTTACAAGGAAGTAAATACAGCTCTGTGCGCCACCTGGTTTTTACATCCAACATAAAGCCAAGAAGTAAATATAATTTTTTTTTTATGAATATGTATGATATTTAAAGAAATGACTTTGGTGGAAGAAAGGTATGTATTTATGCAACATGATGTATGCATTTAAATAATTTTATTGAATCAGCAATAATTTTCTTAATCTATCTGTTGTAGAGGTGAACGTCCCAATTTTTGACACAAAAATTAGGTTCAAGCCAGACGGTAGTTGTTAAGAACCAAAATTTAAAGTAAAAAAAGCTGCGGCACCATATGGTTTTTTGGTACTGAACAACACCCAAAGGTATGATACTCTGTGATTCAAAAGACAAAATCCTCCTTAATGCTAGGGTTAGTGAAGTGAGAGGGAGAAATGTTAACATTGTCGGCAATGCAAATAATTACTTCATTTTAACCTAAAGGTGGATTTCCAAAATTTTAAGTTAAGTTCCTTTTTTCTGAAAATCCTTTTTTATATTAAACCTTTTTGTTGATGAATCTGTAAGAGAAACATAATGGACGAATTTTGGCACAAGCAGAAATTGAAATTGTTTTATAAATCTGATAAATCACACAATGAAAAGGGTTGTATAGTATGGACTGGTGCAACGTATGCATCTGGCTATGGTTATACTAATGTTAAATGGCCATCTGGTGAGGAAAGTAGAGAGAGAATCCATAGATTTGCTTACATGGTTGAATTTCAGAAAACAAGAGATGAAATTCCAAAATTTAAAGGTCCTGAGGAGTTGGAATGCAGTCATTTATGCGGCAATAAATGTTGTATTAATGCACATCATCTCGTATTTGAAAAACATGATGTAAATCAAGAGCGCATACACTGTCAGAATCAGGGAATTTGTTGTAAATCACATCAACCCTTTTGCACTGTATAAAGGTTATTATAGTTTTATTTGGATTTCTTCTTTTTTGCTGA
>NW_026963802.1:0-24022 GCF_036588685.1 Mytilus trossulus | reverse complement strand
AGATCAGTGAAAATAAGTCTTTCACTATTATATAAATCTAACTCGTATTTCCTAACTTTATATGTGTGGCTAGCTACTCTAGGGATAACAGCGCAATTTCTCCCGAAAGATGGTATTGGAGGGGAAGATTGCGACCTCGATGTTGGCTTTAGATATCCTAGAGGCGTAGAAGCTTCTAATGGTGGGTCTGTTCGCCCTTTAAAATCTAACATGAGCTGAGTTCAGAACGGCGTGAGCTAGTTCAGTTTCTATCCTCTTTTAAAAATGAGCTAATTTTGTACGAAAGGACTTTTTCGCTAAAGCAACGCTTTGCCCTGGCTCTGTCATTGCTTAAATAATGCTACGCAATAAACTGATTAGTTTATAAAAAGGGTTGCCTTTTATGAAGCTGAAGGCCAATTAGTGGCGGTAGGGCGTGTCGTTGGTTCTTGTTAAAATTAGTATTGCTATTTTATTAAAAAATAGGGTTAAAACGGGTTGCAAATTAGGTAAAAAATAAAACAGTCTATTAATGCAGCCAAAAAGCAGCAATCACCCACCTAAAGAATAAAACAAGGGTTCTAAAAAGGCGGTGTGTAATGGATTTGTGCTAGTAACAGACAAAAAAAAACCAAACACTGTGGAAACCCTTAAGAATGAGGTTTTATAGTGTACCGCATTTCCTGTTACCGGCCGGTACAGTGACCGCAAGGCCTGTTCTCCTGTCCTTTTACACGGAAACCCTGTTGCTGATGCATGTAAAAAGCCCTTAGTTAAGATAACTTATAAGTCAAAGTAAAACTTAATTTTACTTGACATTGTGTATTTTATTGAAAATCTAGTTGCGAATGCCCATACCTGTCCAAACTTGTTTTAGATTATGCTTTACAACCTGTTGTAGATAAGGTTTTGAACCCTTTACAGTGAGTAAGCATTTTTCAGAGTCATGTGAGACTTAACCTAATTAGTGGTAGAAAAAAACAAACTTAAACCTAAATTCTAAAGCTATTTGCTTCCTGTGGTTAATTGTAAACTGCAGGAGAAATGGATCTAAGGTGTTAATTTTTTTCGTTTGCCCTAATTTTGGTTGCTCATGTGATTTTTTGGGGTTTGAAAACTAGACTATCTGTATCTTAAAATCAAAAAATAAATAGAAATCAAGTCATATGAAAGTTCCCAAAGCGTAATTCATGGGTCACTTAAAGTCTAAGCAAAAAAGTAAATCAAAAATAAAATAAAATCAAAATGACACACTAATGCCTGGGGGGGCTGAT
The DNA here is from genome assembly GCF_036588685.1 of Mytilus trossulus. NCBI lineage: Eukaryota > Metazoa > Mollusca > Bivalvia > Mytilida > Mytilidae > Mytilus > Mytilus trossulus. The sequence goes on along the minus strand of NW_026963802.1, from coordinate 22,769 downwards.
CTGGAGGGGAGGAAATAGGAAAGCAGGTTAAATAGAGGTGACAAAAATGTGGTGTGCAGCAACAAAATGAAGCTAAATAAAATTGTGAAACGTAGAAGCGTGAGCTTGTAAACAAGGTTGTGAGCGTCTTAAAAAGTAAGTGTTAACAATAGTATGTAATATTAACACGCCTAAAAGGGGGTTAGGTGGGTTATAAACTTACAAAGACTACAAGTGATGAAGTTTATGTCTGGTCCTGAGGTCCCTTTTAAGTGAGTTAGTTTCGTATAAAAGGTTTTTAAGCAAAGCAATGTTCTGTCACAGATCTGAGTGCTATAGACAATATTGTATAGGGCCTTTTTATGTAAATAAACGTGGCGTTAGGCTGTTAAATGTGCTGGTTATAGGATGGTTACATAGCAATAATTACTATATTTGCCTTCTGGGCAAAAATTTTAATGAAATTAGTGTACGCTGGGTGAATAAATTAAGCTAGAATGTTGAGCTGTTAATTGAAAATCCCAGTAATTTGCTTAGGGTATAAGATTCTTATTCTCAAGCCAGATAGCCTGTCTCTTAAGTTGTGTTTAGTTGCTAATGTTAATATAACTGAGAGCTACAAATTCTTCCTAGCTTAGTTGTACGTGGGGGGATGGCCCAGTTGCTTTGATGAAGCTAAGCTCAAAAGTAGTTTATTGCTCTGAGGTGTTATAAAGAAGTATTATAGTACGTAGGACTTTGATTCCTAAAGAAAAAGTTAAAGCTTTTCTTTATAAACAATTTAAGAGGAGTTAATTAGTTTTAGGCTCATCTCACTGAGGTTTTTTAGAATTTATCTTTCTAAAGAAATGCACACGATTGCCTCATAAAAAGCTTACTTGAAGTAAAGTGGGGCAAATAAATTTTAGTACTTCTTGCATAAGGGTAAAGCGAAGAGGCCTGTGTGTAAAAGAAGAGCAACAAGACCCTGCGAAGCTTTATTTTAATTGAAGTTTTTGGGTTTGTTAACCCAAAAGCTTATGCATAGCTTTAAGGTCTCTTTTAAGCGAGCGAGTTTTTAGCTAAAGCAATACTTTGTGACGGATCTGTAATGACATAAATAATATTGTATAATAGGCTGATTAACTTATAAAAAGGGTTCTTTTTATGTAAATGAGTGTGTTGCTTAGTGATAGATTGTTGAATGTGTTGGGCACTAGAGAGGCTGTATGAGAGTGGCTTAGGCAGGGGTTTGCTGCAAAAAAAGGCTTACTGTTAAGGGGTGTGTGAGATGGTTTTTTTTCATATAAAAACTGAGTGTTTAGAATAGACGTTGGAGGAGGGGACTTATGTCAGGGCGGAGGGGGTGACACTGTTAGGGTGCTCCCATTACCTGAAACTATTTCAGCTGTTGGAGATGCTGTTGTGAATGGTGTCGCTGAAGTTGTTCCTGATAATCAGGAGGAAGGGGGCCCCCATGCTGAGGGTGGCTATGTTCCTTTAGAAGAACAAATAGCTGTTGTGGAGCCTGAAGTCCCAGCTAATGTCTGTCAGCCAGTCGAGCAGAGAAATGTGGTTGTAAGTGAAGAAGACAGTGTTCCTGATGTTAGTAAAGACGGGGTCAGTAGTTATTAATGCTCATAGTTAAAGTTTATTGGTGTATTAATAGTTATAATTTATTAAAATAATCCATAAGATAAGCAAAATTACAGTTAATTCGTTTATTGTTAGGCTGTTATGGTCTATTTAAAAACTGGTCAATACGGGTCTCCTTACACCTAATTAACTTGGTTTTAGTGTATGCTTGAAAGGCTACAAAGCCTTTGCGGGGAGTAAGCATTCTTCAGGACCACATGAGATTCAACCTAATTATTGGCAGAGAAAGTGGTGAATTTGACCCTTAAATTCTAAGTTACTTGGGCTCTATAGCTAATTGTAAGCTGTAGGATAATGGGGATTTGAGACGTTTATTTCCTCATTTACCCCAGCTCTGGTTGCTCATGTGGTTTTCGGTTCGAAAACGAGGCGTGTATCTTAAAAATAAAAAAATTTTTGAAGCGTAAGTTGTTGGTCGCTTTAAGTCTAATTAAAAATAAAGTAAAAATGGAGCAAAAACAAAGTTGGACACTTAACACTTTGGGTGTCTTCAGAGGTGTAAAAAGGGGGGTCCAAGCTTATGTGTACTCATAAAAAAATGCGGTGTGCGGGGGGTTTGTGCCTGTATATATAACAAAAATTCATGAGGTGGCCGAGGAAGAGGTGGTGAGCTGTAAACTCATAAACAAGGTGTAGGCCTTTCTTATGAGATGGTTGGTAACAATACTGTGAATAATATTAACACGCCTAAGAGGGTTGGTCCGTGACGAAGTACTAATAAGTTGGTGAAGATTATGAATGACAGGTTCTATGATTTGCCTTGTCCTGTAAACTTAAACGCTTGGTGAAGGTTTGGCTCTATACTAGGCTTGTGCCTAATTATCCAACTTCTAAGGGGTCTTTTATTGTCAACTCATTATACTGCTCATGAAGACATGGCATTCGATTCTGTAGTACATATTATGCGTAATGTGGAAAAAGGATGAATGTTGCGTAATATTCATGCAAATGGGTCCTCTATGTTTTTTATCTGTATTTATGCGCACATTGCTCGTGGGCTGTATTATGGGTCTTATTTAGATAAGACAGTGTGGTATTTTGGGGTGCATTTGTTTTTGTTAACTATGGCGGAGGCTTTCCTCGGTTACACTTTGCCTTGGGGGCAAATGTCATATTGGGGGGCTACTGTTATTACTAATATACTTAGAGTGATCCCCGTAGTAGGAGAGAGTATGCTCCGCTATGTATGAGGGGGTTGGACCGTGTGTAATGCAACTCTAAAGCGGTTTTATACTTTACACTTTCTCTTACCGTTTGTGATAGTGGCGGTTGTTTTTTTACACCTGTTTTTTTTACATGAGAAAGGGAGTAATAACCCTTTGGGTATTGAAAGAGGTACTATGTGTGTGCCCTTCCACCCCTTCTATACTATTAAAGATCTTTTTGGTTATGTTTGCTTTAGGTTCTTTTTTATATATTTAGTGTGTGTGGATCCTGAGCTGTTAGGGAATCATTTAAACTATTGGCCTGCTAATCCTATAAAAACGCCAATCCATGTTCAGCCTGAGTGGTATTTTATGTTTGCTTATGCAATCCTTCGTTCAATTCCTCATAAAGCGGGGGGGGTATATGTTATGTTTTTGTCGATTGTAGTATTATACCTAATTCCTAGTCTTCACAGAGGTAAGTATCGAAGTTTATGTTTTTACCCGTTTAATCAAGTAGTGTTTTGAGTGTTGGTTGGTAGGTTTATTAGGTTAACATGGATTGGTGCTCGCCCAGTGCGGGAGCCTTATATCATTTTGGGGCAGTGTCTTTCAGTCATTTATTTCTCTAGGTTGTTATTAAACCCTCTTTCTTTGTGGGTGTGGGACAAGCTGCTTGAATACCCTAAATTCTGTAGGAGTCGTCCTGTAGACCTGAAATGGTTTAAGTTTTTAGCTTATTTCAAGTTATTAAAATTAGTAAATCGCGAAAGTAGCGCACGTGAGTGGGCTAATAAGTGTAGAAAAATATAAATATGTCTTTTTACGGGAGTCGATATTTTGGTGATATTGTCCATGGGGAACTAGGGAAAGACCTGTTCCGGTACCATGGTTTTGTGATGATAGTAGCAGTGGCTGTGTTGGTCTTTGTTATATATATAGGATGCGTAATCCTTCTTACTAAATTTTCTTATCGCCATTTCTTGAACCGTCAACGATTAGAATTTTGATGGACTATTGTGCCAATGTTGATGTTAGTAGGGTTGTGGTTTCCTTCTATAATTAACCTATATTATATAGAAGAAGTAAAACGGCCCCGGTGAAATTTTAAGGCGATTGGGAAACAATGGTACTGATCTTACGAATTTTGTCGCAATTTAGACACTCCAAGCTCTAGAGAAAGCGCTGAAAGAATTTCGTGTTATACAATTGATTCTTACATAGAAGACCAGCAGGAGACATTTAGAAAAGGAGGGTATCGTTTGTTGGATGTTGATAACCGGATGGTGGCTCCAGCAGATGTGCAAATAACTGCTTTTGTAAGAAGGTCTGATGTGCTCCATTCGTTTGCACTCCCTAAGTTACTAATTAAAGTAGATGCCATCCCAGGTCGAATTAATCGGCTTCCTATAAAAGCTTCCCAGTGTAGAATTATTTACGGGCAGTGTTCTGAAATTTGCGGGGTTAACCATAGATTTATACCGATTGTGATTGAGTTTATTCCTGAGAAATATTTTGTCATATGGTTGGAAGCTCTTAACTAAAATAAAAAATAAGCTAAAGCTTTTAAGAAGCGTTAAACTTTTAATTTAATGAACTTGTACAATGGGCAAGTAGCTTTTAGTGATAAGGTGGTCTAATATTAGGATATAGGGCTCATGCCCCTAAGGCGCCGTGAGTAGTGGCTCTTATCTTTGTGAGAGCTGGCAGAGCTAATGCGTTTGATTTAGGATCAATTCATAAGTATATATACTTGCTTTCATGGCACAAGCTGGCAGACCTAATGCATACGATTTAAGCTCGTCTTATAAGATATACTCTTGTTTGTGTGTGAATTACAAAGCTAAGCCCAGTCTCATTATGGTTAGTGTCGAGTGTCTATTTAAGACTCTAAGGAGAGTAGCTGTTTTCTTTGGAGCCTCTATCCTATTAAGCCTTTGTCAAGTGTCAGCGGACTCTTTTACTCCCTTGGGGTCGACTAAGGCTGCACTGGTGGACTGAGTAGGCGTGGTTGTTGGTGTTATCCCTTTTGTAGGGGTGCTTCTCGCTGTGGGCTTCTATACTTTGTTGGAACGTAAAATTTTGGCTATCATTATAATCCGAAAGGGTCCATCCAAGGTGAGTTATATAGGGATCTTGCAGCCTTTTAGTGACGCAGGTAAGTTGTTATGTAAAGAGTTTATTGTGCCTACACGTGCTAACGTAGGGCCCTTCATTTTGGCTCCTGCACTAATATTAACTATCAGTTTACTTGGATGGCTTTTATACCCGTATAAGTCGGCTGAAGTGTTTTATGTTTTCGGGGTGATTCTGTTTATAGTTATTACTAGAGTCAGGGTTTACGGGGTAATAATATCCGGATGGGCTTCTAACTCTAAATACTCTTTGCTAGGTGCAGTTCGTGCGATGGCGCAAAGAATTTCTTATGAGATCCCTATAGGATTTATCTTCTTTTGTGTGGTGCTGTGCTCGGGTGTGTTTATGTTTCAAGAAATTAGGGTGTTCCAACAAAGGTCCTTTTTTTTCTTTTTTCCTTTGTGCGTAGTTATAGTTGTCTGAATGCTGTGTATGCTAGCTGAAACTAATCGGGCGCCATTTGATTTTGTGGAAGGAGAGTCGGAATTAGTGTCAGGATACAACGTGGAGTACAGCGGAGGGGGGTTTGCAGTTATATTTATTGCGGAGTACTCTAGTATTCTTCTCAGAAGGGTTATAAGGGCGGCGATATTTTTCGGGGGAAATGAAGCGTTGATCGGGGTCTTTATGATGGCTTTTGCGGTCTTCTTTGTGGTTATTCGTGCTTCTTTACCTCGTTTACGTTATGATAAGTTAATGAGTTTGTGTTGGACTGTTCTTCTATGTGTCATACTTATGGCTAGTGTGTGTGTAGTAGTTCTAGTTAGGGTGTATGTAAGATAATATAAACTAGTATAATTCATTTACACTGAATGTGTCAGATAAAGTCTGTCTTACTTATGGTTAAAAGGTTGGCAATTAGACTTATTGCATTGATTATTATAAAAAACCTAAATATGAGTGTCATTGGGTTAAGCGTTCTAACTATTCTAAGTATGGGCGCCACAAGAGTCGCGATAGGGGGGGTAGAGTTGAACGGGTTGTACACCACAGACTTTGTAATAGGGTTAATGGTTACACTAACTCTATTTGTAGCAATTCTTTCCTACCTAAGGAGGGTTAAGATCCACCGGAAAGCAAGATTTAATTTAATAATTATCAGAATCAGCCTAATTTTAGTGATAAGATTCAGGGTGAGGAGGTTCTTTCTTTTTTTTTTTTTTTTTGAAAGTGTGCTAGCCCCTCTGTTGTTATTAATTGTAGGCTGAGGCTATCAGCCAGAGCGTTTACAGGCAGGGGGGTATATAGTAATCTATACGGTGTTCGGATCTCTTTTTTTCTTATGGGGGGTAAGAGAACTCTATATTAGAGGGTTGAGGAGGAGGATAAGTTCTGTGGTAAGGCTAGTAAAAAAAAGGGCGAGTGAATGAGATTGTGATGGCTATACATTCTAGGGTTTCTTATCAAGCTACCAATATATCCATTTCACCTGTGACTACCTAAGGCTCACGTAGAGGCCCCAGTAGCCGGTTCGATGCTATTGGCCGGGGTGGTACTAAAATTAGGAGGGTACGGGCTGCTTCGATTTATAATAGTTATACAAATAAGGCTTAGAAGCGTTTTTTTTGTGCTGCTACTAGTGGTGAACTTGGCAGGAGGTGTCTACGCAGGATTAGCGTGTGTACGGCAAGTGGACCTAAAATGTTTGGTAGCATATTCCTCTGTAGCGCATATGAGGCTTGTGCTATTAGGAGTGCTTAGCAACACGGTATTAGGGGTAGTGGGGGCCATTATTATTATGATCGGGCATGGGTTGTGTTCATCAGGTTTGTTCAGGTATGTGAATGCTATCTATAAGATGAGGCACTCGCGTCTGCTAGTAATAAATAAAGGGGGCTTGTTAGTCTGCCCAAGTCTAGTCTTAATGTGTTTCCTGTTAAGATCAAGCAACATAGCAGCCCCTCCTAGTCTAAACTTATTTGGGGAAATCCTCGTTTTCGGCGTGGGAGGGTGAATAAGTGGAGTGTTCCTGCTTATCCTGGGTCTGATAAGCTTTATTAGGGCATGTTTTAGACTATACCTATATGGAAGTTGTTGTCACGGGAAGGGGGTGTCACACAGGGAGTCCTTAAACTTGAGAAGAGTTTGTGATGTTTTTGTTCTGGCGGCTCATTGGATACCGCTGAACTTTATGTTTATGTTTATACCCTAAACAATGAATCGTAATCCTTATTCTCGTTACTATGTACCAGGTCCAAGTCCGTGGCCCTTTTTTGTGGCTATCTCGGCAAACGGAATAGCGGTAGGGTTAATTTTGTGACTGCATCGAACTCCCAGATTTCTATTAATAGGAATGAGGTTGGGGTGTATACTATTGAGAACTTTTAGATGATGGCGAGACTTAATTCGTGAGGGAGATATTGGGTTTCATACTCGCTTCGTAATCAAGAGATTTCGTGATGGAGTTGCCCTTTTTATTCTGTCTGAAGTAATGTTCTTCTTTTCTTTTTTTTGGACTTTCTTCCATAATGCCTTAAGACCCTCGTGTGAACTAGGGATGCGATGACCCCCTCCAGGGATCCGCACGCCAAACCCGTCGTCGACAAGGCTGTTCGAGACAGGTCTTTTAATTAGGAGGGGGTTATTCGTAACTCAAGCCCATAAGAGAATGCGTTTGAAGGATTATGATGTTGGGCCATTTATTGGCCTAGTGGTAACAATTTTATGTGGGACTGTGTTCTTCCTAGTGCAACTTCGAGAATACTACTGAAACTCATACACTATTGCAGATAGGGTGTATGGAAGAGTGTTTTATTTACTAACTGGGTTTCATGGAATGCACGTAGTTGTGGGGACTCTTTGACTAATGGTGAGGTTAGTCCGACTATGGCGTGGGGAGTTTTCCAGTCAACGGCACTTTGGTTTTGAGGCTTGCATTTGGTACTGACACTTCGTAGATGTGGTATGGGTAGCATTATGATGTTTAGTATATGTGTGGTTTGGAGGATGGTTATACATGTGGTGGTTCAAAATATGAGACGGGGACGTCTATACGTTTAAGTACCCAGACGCAAAGCCTTCGTGGTATGCGTACATTCAAGAAGAGCATGCTCCGTCCTGATATAAGATTCCTGACCATTTAAAAGGTTAAAAATAGGAGTCATACAGACTAGTTAAACAGTTTTGATTTGAAATCAAGTACCAAAAAGCGATTCCAAGCGCTTACTAGTCTGAGTAAAGTAGTCTAATTAAGGACAGAAGACCTATGATTTTCAAGTGTTATAAGTAACCTTTACTTGAAATGGTAAGCTTTGTGGTAAGACCTATAAAATTAGTGAGATTAGGGGTAATATTGATCGGGACAATTCTTAGGGTTAGAAGAGAAGAGATAGTAGGGGTGTGACTCGGTTTAGAGCTAAATCTGTATGGATTTCTTGTAATTATAAACCCTGATGGTCACTATAGTCCTGAGCCCTGTGTAAAATATTTTGTGGTACAAAGAACGGGGTCAATTCTGATACTAGTGGGTTTTGTAACCTTGATAGAGCAGCACGTAGTGAGAGGGCTGGTGATAAGGGGGGCGGGTACAGTGTTAAAATCTGGCGTTTTCCCGCTACATTCGTGGGTCCCTTCAATTATTAAGAACAGCAGATGGTTAGCAAGAGGGTTAATATTAACTTGGCAAAAAGTCGCCCCCCTTGTCTTTTTATCAATAATTATACCCTCTAAGGGGTTGTGAGTAGTAATTGTATTGATAGCTGGAATTGGGGCAGTAGGGGGCCTTAACCAGAATTCAGTACGAGTAATAAGCGCGTACTCGTCGTTTGTGCATACATCATGAATGCTGTTAGGGCTCACATGGTCAAGAGTAGTCTTTGTAGGGTATTTTGCAGTTTACTCGCTGTCGGTAGGGCTGTTTTTTTATGGGTGCTCAATAATAAACAAAACAAGAATGGGCGGTCAGATTAGTAGAGCCGCGAGGGGTATAGGGTTACTGATACTGATGGGGATGCCTCCTTTCCTTGGCTTTCTAGCGAAAGTATTGGTGTTTCTAATGAGAGGAAGGGCTGTAATCGTGGCTTGTATTATAGGTTCAGTAATCAGGCTAAAATTCTACATTGACTTTTTTTATAGGATAGTAATAAAAAGGTTAGTAGACAAAAACAAAGCAGAATTCAAGATTATGTGGAGGATAGTGATCGGGGCTAACCTAGCAGGGGGGGCATTGATCTTGGTGAGATTTATTTAGAAACTGCTTTTAGGCCAGGGGCGTTTTGATTTCGGCTCAAAAAGAGTGGGTAAAACCACAAAAGTATGATAAAAAGGTAATTTAAAATAAAATATTTTGTTTCAAACATAACTATAGGTAGTTGTTACCTCCTTTTTGTAGAATGGTACTTTAAAAAAAAGGATTGGTTTGCATCTAATTATTAAGCCTAGGTTTTCATTCTTAAGTGAGGAAGTTAATTAACATAATAGGGCTGCTAACTTTGTTATAAATGGCTTGTACCATTTTTCCTTATAAAAAAGTAGTTTAATTTAAGAACGATAGGTTGTGGGGCTATTAGTGGTGTCAACCCTTTTTTAGCTAGATATAGTTTAAAATAAAATATTGGCTTTGGGAGCTAAAGACACTTCCATAAGTTTTCTAGAAGAATGGTTATGGGGTTAAGAGTTGCGTTTGTCTGCATTGTGTCTTTTTTGTTTACGGGGTTATTTATGCTACTAAGGGAAAAGCGGGGTCTAGACCGAGAAAAGTGCAGTCCATATGAGTGTGGATTTGAGCCTATTGGAAGAGCTCGGAGGCCCTTTTCTATCCGATTCTTTCTAGTAGCAGTTTTGTTCGTCGTGTTTGATGTAGAGGTAGTGCTGTTAATACCTTTTGCCTACATGTTCTTTTACGGTAAGAGAGTGTTAGGGATTTTGTCCTCAAGGGGTTTCCTTCTTATCTTGTTTGGGGGTCTCTACCACGAATATCGTGAGGGGTCTTTGGAATGAGTAGGTTAATACTAGAAGTGGCATTTATGCGAAACGAATTTTGATGAGAGGTGATTGTAAGAGGCTTACTTTTGCTGTTGGAAGTGTATTGTGTGTACCTGTGGTTTTCACGTCGAGAGTGCTTCTTAAGGAAGTATGGGACCAATGAAAGTTCTCAAGGATCTAATAGAAGGTTTGAAAAGGCATATCTTACTATAGCGTATAGGGAAAAAAATATTAAGAGGCTAAAATCTAGTGCGGCTCTAAGGGCTAATAAGGCTAGATGATTGGCTTCTAAGTAAGGATAAATAAAATGATAAAAATACTAAAAAAGGAAGAAGTAGGGGGTTATGGAGAAGTGGAGTCCTGGTGACGTCGATGGCTGTGATCAACAAATCACAAAGATATTGGAACCCTTTATCTGTATAGCGGAGTCTGAGGAGGGTTGTTTGGAGCAAGGTTGAGGTTAATGATCCGAATGCAACTGGGGCATCCTGGAGCAGTGTTCTTAAAAAGAGATTGATTCTATAATGTGGTGGTTACAACGCATGCCTTAATAATAATTTTTTTTGCTGTGATACCTATCTTAATTGGAGCTTTCGGTAATTGGTTGATTCCTCTGCTAGTAGGAGGTAAAGATATAATTTACCCGCGAATAAACAACTTAAGTTATTGACTATCTCCTAATGCACTATATTTACTAATACTGTCCTTTAGAACGGATAAAGGAGTTGGTGCTGGATGAACTATTTACCCCCCTTTATCTGTGTACCCCTATCATAGGGGCCCTAGGATGGATGTTCTTATTGTGTCACTACATCTAGCTGGGCTCAGCTCTCTAGTGGGGGCTATTAACTTTGCTAGGACCAATAAAAATATGCCAGTGTTAGAAATGAAAGGAGAACGAGCGGAGCTTTATGTTTTAAGGATTAGAGTTACTGCAGTTCTTTTAATTATTTCAATTCCGGTTCTAGGAGGGGGCATCACAATAATCTTGTTTGACCGAAACTTTAACACAACTTTTTTCGATCCCGCAGGAGGGGGGGACCCCGTTTTGTTCCAACATTTGTTTTGATTTTTTGGGCATCCGGAAGTGTATATTCTTATTCTACCTGCCTTTGGTGTGATATCAAAAGTAATTATGCATTGCTCTGGAAAAGAAGCGGTTTTTGGTCTAATTGGGATAGTATACGCAATAATCGGAATTGGAGGGTTAGGGTGTATGGTGTGGGCTCACCACATGTTTACCGTAGGTCTTAATGTTGATACTCGAGGCTATTTTTCTACCGCAACTATAGTAATCGCTGTTCCAACAGGGGTGAAAGTATTCAGATGACTGGCAACTATAGCAGGAAGAAAATTCAAAATAAAGCCTGCCGCCTACTGAAGTACTGGGTTTCTGTTTTTATTCACCGTGGGAGGGCTAACAGGGGTCTTACTGTCTAGGGCTTCTATGGATGTGTCTCTACACGACACATATTATGTGGTGGCTCATTTCCATTATGTGCTAAGAATAGGGGCGGTGTTTGGGGTGTTCTGTGGTCTTAACCATTGGTTGCCAAATTTTGTTGGAGTATGCTTTAATAAGAAATGGAGGAAAGCCCATTTTATAGCAATATTTTTTGGGGTAAATACTACCTTCTTTCCTCAGCATTTCTTAGGCCTAAGAGGAATGCCTCGACGGTATATAGACTACGCTGATATTTATGCTCACTGACATTGGGTGTCTTCTTATGGGTCCGCTGTGTCTTTTGGGTCTCTAATATATTTTAAGTTCCTTCTATGAGAGGCTCTAGTAAGCCAGCGAGGGGTTGTATTTAGTGGGGGTTTATGTGGTGAAATAGACTGAGCAGGTACCCGAGACCTTTATCCAGGAAGGAAGCATGTTTATAGCCAATTGCCATTTGTGTGAACTAACCCTTATAACACGTGTATCACTTATATTTATAAGAAATCGCGTAATCAATAATTTAAAGTCATGTTAATAGATGTTTTTTCTAGATTTGATGCTCACAGCTATAACTTAATTTGGTTGTCTATGCCGTTATGGTTGCTGTCTTCTATAGTGCCAATAACCGTGCTATTTAGAGACGTGTACACTAAGGGTAGAAGTACGAGCTCTTTTCGGAGTTTGGTGCTATCCTTTACTTATTCGATGATTCGATTGAACGGAAAGGGACTAAAGCTATCTGGGTTTCCTCTAGTAATAAGGGGTCTGTTCATGATAATTCTGATACTAAATCTGTCTGGAAACTTTCCATTCTTTTTCCCTGTAAGAGGGCAGTTTGTGTTCGGGTTCTCCTTTGCTTTGTCTATTTGAACTTGTTTAGTTTTATCTAGTCTTTTATGCAGATTTGAGCAGGGGTTGATGAGTCTCGTTCCAACAGGTTGCCCGTTAATCCTTGTGCCTTTTATAGTAGTGGTTGAGCTAATTAGTGGCATACTTCGCCCTTTAACATTAGTTTTACGTCTGACACTAAATCTGGGAGCTGGTAAAGTAATTCTAACTATATGCAGGAGAGAGTTAGTAGTTAGCTGGTTAAATAGCAGAAGGCTGCTTACAGGAGTTGGGGGTATTAAAGGGTTAATAATGGGCGGAGGTGTTTTTGGAGCCGCTGAAGTTGCAATCGCGTGTATTCAGTGTTATATTTTTTGTGTCTTATTGTGTCTCTATACGGAGGATCATAGAAGGTAGGTAGTTTTAAAAGCTTTGCTGAAGCGACGGCCTTGTAAGTCGTAGAAAACTATGTGTTTTAAAGCTATGATTTGAATAAAATTCCTAGGAGTTTTCTTAATAAGTATAGGCTGTTTTGTAATCTTCCGTATAAACAAACACCTTTTGTGTTTATTTGTAGGGCTTGAAATAATAAGACTAGGCTTATTGTTTGTAACCCATGTGTTTCTAATAAATCAGTTTTGGTTAATTTTACTAATTCTATGTTTAGCTGTTTGCGAAGCCAGAATTTGCTTGGCCCTTCTGGTTATGGTGATGCGACTATGCGGAGACGATTTGATGTCAAGGTTACTAAGAGATGGCTCGTAAAAATAGTATCATACAATTAAAAAGTAACTTAGGGTTACTTTTACTGATTCTGATTGGATACTTATTTATTCTTAGAGGGAGGACCTTTGGAAAAGCTTATTTATTGGAAGTTACTGTTTGAGAGAGTAATTGTCTCTCATTTAGCTTCAGAGTTCTACTAGATAGCGTAAGAATAGTCTTTGTTGGGACGGTTTTGGTAATTAGAGGAAGTGTAGCAACCTACTGCAAGTGGTATATAGCTGGAGAGCCATACTACAAGCGGTTTATGGGATTAGTATGGTTGTTTGTGCTGTCTATAGTGTTTATAATCTTAGTTCCTAATTTAGTAATACTTTTAATTGGTTGAGACGGGCTAGGGCTCACCTCATTCCTATTAGTGGCTTATTACCAGAACAATAAGAGGTTATCTGCGGCTATGTTGACAGCTTTGACTAATCGAATTGGGGATGTTTTTGTACTTTTTAGAGTTTCTATTTTTTTAAGAGAAGGGGGGTGGTTAATTTATATATACCACCCAGTGCAGACATGGGTTAATTTAGGGTTTGTGGTAGTTCTTGCAGGTATAACTAAAAGCGCACAAATGCCGTTTTGCGCATGGCTACCTGCTGCCATGGCGGCACCCACACCGGTCTCCTCTTTGGTGCATTCTTCGACATTGGTGACAGCTGGGGTTTATTTGATTCTTCGCTCTTTTTATATTATCAGAGCTAATCCCTTTGTGACTCAAATACTTATAGTCTTAAGACTATTTACTCTAATATTAGCGGGGTCAAGGGCTGTTTGCGTTTGACCTAAAAAAGGTAATCGCACTCTCGACTTTGAGGCAGTTAAGGTTAATAATATTCTCGATTTCAATCCTTCTTCCGTCTGTAGCTTTTTTTCATTTAGTAACCCATGCGGTATTTAAAGCTTTGTTGTTTCTAGGCGCAGGGGGTGTTATTCATAGAAACCAAAGAATCCAAGATATCCGGGGGTTAAGAAGCTTGTGGCAAGGATTACCGGTAAGAATGGGTGCAATAACGGTTGCAATTGTGTCCTTGAGAGGGGCCCCGTTTATAAGAGGGTTTTTCTCTAAAGACCTAATAATTGAGCTAAGAATGATAGACAGAAGAATAACTTATGGGTGCTATTTATTAGAGCTAACAGGTTTAATCTTCACTTCTTTTTATAGGGCACGGATTGTATTTAGAGTAATACTTGGGTCTAATTACGTTAATAGCAGAAGTTTGCGGATTAATGAGCACTTAAATATACAAACTCCTTTTCTTAGCCTGTATATTGGGGCTATTATCTTAGGAGGGGTATTAGGGAGGAAAATAGAGAGGTTTGGGTTTGTAGTAGTTCTTGAGAAATATGAGAGAGTCAGAGTATTTCTTATTCCCTTTGTAGGGTTAATTTTGTGATGAGGAGTGCTTAGAAAATTAGGGTCTAAGCCTTGGTCGTCAGCCAAACTATTAAGATTCTTTTTGAGAATGTGGCTCATAGAGAGGCTAACCTCCCACCCCAGAAAAATGGCCTTCTTTAAGGGGTCCAGGATGGTAGCTCAAAGTCTGGATCAAGGTTGACTAGAGCTATTGGGCCCTCAAGGTGCCCATAAGGGACTAGGTCAACTCAGCTGTTTGAATGAAATTGTTCAGAAAAATTATTTTACCTACCAGCTGGTAGTATGAGGGCTGGTGGTAGCGGGGGGCGTAAGCTTAATTATGTTTATATAATGAGAGTTATAGTCATATGTGTAATTTTGATGGCTGTGTTTTCGATTGTCTTAATTGCCAAGCAACCTATTTCTTTAGGGCTAGTGCTATTGAGGGGGTCTATAATTGCATGTGTGGAGGTTGCACTGGAGGTTAGAAGGTTGTTAGGGTTCTTATTGTTCCTAACTTACGTTAGGGGTGTAATAGTCCTGTTCTTGTATGTTTTAAGGATCTACCCCAATGAAGTGTATCGTTTTAATCTAGAGTTTATGGTTCTCGTCAGAAGGTGTTGTGCCAGAGCGGTCCTTATGGGTCTTATGAATTACGAGTACAGAGAAAGTAGAGAGGGTCTTTGTTTCTAAGTTTCATGGCTGAAAGAAGCGGGTTAAGGTTATATATCCTAATAGCTGGTGTGTTACTGTTTGTAATATTAGTGGTGTCGTATTTGTGCATAAAACCATGGTGCCTTTACGAAGAGTAAAATAAACCTAAAATAGAAGATACAGTAGCTTAATTAAAGCGTCTCATTGAAAATGAGGAAGATGGATACTTTAGTACCTTGTGTCAAATCTGTAGGAGGGTTTGATTATGGCCCTAAATTTATGGGCAAAATGCTTCTCATGATTCTAAATGCGGGCTTGAACAAATTAAGTGCAAGTTCAACATCAGTGGGGAAAATTGGTTAATAAAGGAAACTTTAACCCAGCTTTTTGACAAATTCGGGGTCAATTGATGAATGCCAGCAGCCGCGGTTAGATTCAGTTCGAATATAAATTTAAGCGGATTGGTTAGAGTCAATGTTGTGTTATAAAACTATAAAAAAACTATAGGTGCAGTGTAATGTTAACGGTTTTTTGTGGTTATATTCCTAAAGTTTTAGTGAGCTTCTAACGAATCTATGAAGTGAAACCAGGATTAGATACCCTGTTATCCATAGTTTAAAACAAAAGTTCCTCTTAACTAAACATTTGGTTGTCAAAGAGAAATAAATAGGCGGTGTCTGAGATAGAAAACAGGGGGATCCTGGGTGTTAAAGGATAACCCACCTACATTTGAGCCTTGTCTTATTAGTGCGTGTGTATGGTTGTTTACTCTAATATGGTGAGTGTCCGGGTAAAATTTTTGGTTATTACTGAAGCTAACTCTTATTTTACTTGCTGAGTTCGGTAAGGTAAGTTACTTTTAGTTAGGTGCAGCTACTAGAATTGGCTATATGCCCATGTAGCACAACTTCAAAATAATTCAGGATTGACATGCAGCTTATGACAAGGTTAATCTGGGATACAGATGTAACTTAAGCAATAATTCAAAGATTGAGCTACTAAAAGGTAGCTCAACTAAGTAGACAAATAAGATAAGAAAACTTGCCTTTGAAGAAGGACTTGTAAGTAAGGGTTAAAAATAAAATTACCCTGAATACAATCAGATGAGTACTAATCGCCCGTCGCTCGCGGGGAAACCTGTGAAAAGTCGTAACAAGGTAGCAGTAACGGAAGTTGCTGCTAGGCTATAATATGCATATATAGTAAATAATATTATATTTGCCTTCCAAGCAAAAGTTCTAATGAAATTAGTGTATGCTGGCCAAATAGTTTAAGCTAAAACGTTGAGCTGTTAATTCAAAATCGCAGTAATTTGCTTTGGCTTGCTTAAGTAGTTTAGGGAAAACATAAGATTTTCATTCTTAAGTCAGATAGTATTTCTCTTAAGTTGTGCTTAGTAGTTAATGTTAATATAACTGAGAACTGCAAATTCTCCATAGTCTAGTTAGGCCTAAGCTTAGTGCCACGTGGGGGATGATCCAGTTGCTTTGATGAAGCAAGTTCAAAAGTAGTTTTTTGGCACTTAGAACTTCGAAGCGTTATAAAGAAAAATTGTAGTAAGTAGGGCTTTGATTCCTAAAGAAAAAGTTAATCTTCTTCTTCATAAATAAGTTAAAAGTAGTTAATATATAACTTAGAATTGTCAGTTCTAGATTCCTCTTACTGAGGCTTTTTATAATTTATCTTTTTTAAAGAGACGTGCATAATTGTTTTGTGAAAAGTGCACTTGAATTAAAATAGTATAAATAAATTTTAGTACCTTTTGCATAAGGGTTTTTCAAGACAAGTTTAAGAATTTAATTTTCCCGAATAAAAGAGAGTTATTTTTTTGAGTTAAGAAATCGTGGCAGAGATTTAATTAAACTAAAGAATAGCGGCTAGATACTATTCGCGCTTTTAGATATCTGGTTGGCTTAAAAGATGTGTAAGCATTTTCCTTAACTATTTAAGGGGTAAAATTTTTTGGGTTAAGCTGAAAAATACTAAAATTGATGTTAAAAAAAAATTGGGTTTCTATAGGCTTTAAACTGGCTATTAGATATTAGTGTATTTTAACTAAAACCAGATGGGGAAAAAAGATTAATTGGGTTATTCATTTACTTTAAAATAAGCCTATGGTTGTAGGACCAGTGACTATGATAAAAACGAGTAAAAATATTATTTATTGGTATTACTATTTTGTTTTACCTTAAAAAACTAAAGGCTAAATAAAAGTTTTTAAACGAATTCGGCAAACTAAACTTCTCGACTGTTTAACAAAAACATTTCCTTTTGATGTAAGTAAAAGGTAGTCCCTGCCCAGTGCAACTAGAGTAATGTTTGTTGTAAACGGCGGCGTTAACGTGAGCGTCCTAAGGTAGCGCGATAATTTGCCTTTCAATTGAAGGATGGTATGAAAGGGTTAACGAAGAAGGTGCTGTGTCTGAAAATTTAATTTAAACTAACTTTAAGGTGAAGAGGCCTTTATGTAAAAGAAGGACGACAAGACCCTATGAAGCTTTATCTTAATTGGAGTTTTTGGCTCTTATACGATTTTGATGGGAGATCAGTGAAAATAAGTCTTTCACTATTATATAAATCTAACTCGTATTTCCTAACTTTATATGTGTGGCTAGCTACTCTAGGGATAACAGCGCAATTTCTCCCGAAAGATGGTATTGGAGGGGAAGATTGCGACCTCGATGTTGGCTTTAGATATCCTAGAGGCGTAGAAGCTTCTAATGGTGGGTCTGTTCGCCCTTTAAAATCTAACATGAGCTGAGTTCAGAACGGCGTGAGCTAGTTCAGTTTCTATCCTCTTTTAAAAATGAGCTAATTTTGTACGAAAGGACTTTTTCGCTAAAGCAACGCTTTGCCCTGGCTCTGTCATTGCTTAAATAATGCTACGCAATAAACTGATTAGTTTATAAAAAGGGTTGCCTTTTATGAAGCTGAAGGCCAATTAGTGGCGGTAGGGCGTGTCGTTGGTTCTTGTTAAAATTAGTATTGCTATTTTATTAAAAAATAGGGTTAAAACGGGTTGCAAATTAGGTAAAAAATAAAACAGTCTATTAATGCAGCCAAAAAGCAGCAATCACCCACCTAAAGAATAAAACAAGGGTTCTAAAAAGGCGGTGTGTAATGGATTTGTGCTAGTAACAGACAAAAAAAAACCAAACACTGTGGAAACCCTTAAGAATGAGGTTTTATAGTGTACCGCATTTCCTGTTACCGGCCGGTACAGTGACCGCAAGGCCTGTTCTCCTGTCCTTTTACACGGAAACCCTGTTGCTGATGCATGTAAAAAGCCCTTAGTTAAGATAACTTATAAGTCAAAGTAAAACTTAATTTTACTTGACATTGTGTATTTTATTGAAAATCTAGTTGCGAATGCCCATACCTGTCCAAACTTGTTTTAGATTATGCTTTACAACCTGTTGTAGATAAGGTTTTGAACCCTTTACAGTGAGTAAGCATTTTTCAGAGTCATGTGAGACTTAACCTAATTAGTGGTAGAAAAAAACAAACTTAAACCTAAATTCTAAAGCTATTTGCTTTCCTGTGGTTAATTGTAAACTGCAGGAGAATGGATCTAAGGTGTTAATTTTTTTCGTTTGCCCTAATTTTGGTTGCTCATGTGATTTTTTGGGGTTTGAAAACTAGACTATCTGTATCTTAAAATCAAAAAATAAATAGAAATCAAGTCATATGAAAGTTCCCAAAGCGTAATTCATGGGTCACTTAAAGTCTAAGCAAAAAAGTAAATCAAAAATAAAATAAAATCAAAATGACACACTAATGCCTGGGGGGGCTGATCTGGAGGGGAGGAAATAGGAAAGCAGGTTAAATAGAGGTGACAAAAATGTGGTGTGCAGCAACAAAATGAAGCTAAATAAAATTGTGAAACGTAGAAGCGTGAGCTTGTAAACAAGGTTGTGAGCGTCTTAAAAAGTAAGTGTTAACAATAGTATGTAATATTAACACGCCTAAAAGGGGGTTAGGTGGGTTATAAACTTACAAAGACTACAAGTGATGAAGTTTATGTCTGGTCCTGAGGTCCCTTTTAAGTGAGTTAGTTTCGTATAAAAGGTTTTTAAGCAAAGCAATGTTCTGTCACAGATCTGAGTGCTATAGACAATATTGTATAGGGCCTTTTTATGTAAATAAACGTGGCGTTAGGCTGTTAAATGTGCTGGTTATAGGATGGTTACATAGCAATAATTACTATATTTGCCTTCTGGGCAAAAATTTTAATGAAATTAGTGTACGCTGGGTGAATAAATTAAGCTAGAATGTTGAGCTGTTAATTGAAAATCCCAGTAATTTGCTTAGGGTATAAGATTCTTATTCTCAAGCCAGATAGCCTGTCTCTTAAGTTGTGTTTAGTTGCTAATGTTAATATAACTGAGAGCTACAAATTCTTCCTAGCTTAGTTGTACGTGGGGGGATGGCCCAGTTGCTTTGATGAAGCTAAGCTCAAAAGTAGTTTATTGCTCTGAGGTGTTATAAAGAAGTATTATAGTACGTAGGACTTTGATTCCTAAAGAAAAAGTTAAAGCTTTTCTTTATAAACAATTTAAGAGGAGTTAATTAGTTTTAGGCTCATCTCACTGAGGTTTTTTAGAATTTATCTTTCTAAAGAAATGCACACGATTGCCTCATAAAAAGCTTACTTGAAGTAAAGTGGGGCAAATAAATTTTAGTACTTCTTGCATAAGGGTAAAGCGAAGAGGCCTGTGTGTAAAAGAAGAGCAACAAGACCCTGCGAAGCTTTATTTTAATTGAAGTTTTTGGGTTTGTTAACCCAAAAGCTTATGCATAGCTTTAAGGTCTCTTTTAAGCGAGCGAGTTTTTAGCTAAAGCAATACTTTGTGACGGATCTGTAATGACATAAATAATATTGTATAATAGGCTGATTAACTTATAAAAAGGGTTCTTTTTATGTAAATGAGTGTGTTGCTTAGTGATAGATTGTTGAATGTGTTGGGCACTAGAGAGGCTGTATGAGAGTGGCTTAGGCAGGGGTTTGCTGCAAAAAAAGGCTTACTGTTAAGGGGTGTGTGAGATGGTTTTTTTTCATATAAAAACTGAGTGTTTAGAATAGACGTTGGAGGAGGGGACTTATGTCAGGGCGGAGGGGGTGGACACTGTTAGGGTGCTCCCATTACCTGAAACTATTTCAGCTGTTGGAGATGCTGTTGTGAATGGTGTCGCTGAAGTTGTTCCTGATAATCAGGAGGAAGGGGGCCCCCATGCTGAGGGTGGCTATGTTCCTTTAGAAGAACAAATAGCTGTTGTGGAGCCTGAAGTCCCAGCTAATGTCTGTCAGCCAGTCGAGCAGAGAAATGTGGTTGTAAGTGAAGAAGACAGTGTTCCTGATGTTAGTAAAGACGGGGTCAGTAGTTATTAATGCTCATAGTTAAAGTTTATTGGTGTATTAATAGTTATAATTTATTAAAATAATCCATAAGATAAGCAAAATTACAGTTAATTCGTTTATTGTTAGGCTGTTATGGTCTATTTAAAAACTGGTCAATACGGGTCTCCTTACACCTAATTAACTTGGTTTTAGTGTATGCTTGAAAGGCTACAAAGCCTTTGCGGGGAGTAAGCATTCTTCAGGACCACATGAGATTCAACCTAATTATTGGCAGAGAAAGTGGTGAATTTGACCCTTAAATTCTAAGTTACTTGGGCTCTATAGCTAATTGTAAGCTGTAGGATAATGGGGATTTGAGACGTTTATTTCCTCATTTACCCCAGCTCTGGTTGCTCATGTGGTTTTCGGTTCGAAAACGAGGCGTGTATCTTAAAAATAAAAAAATTTTTGAAGCGTAAGTTGTTGGTCGCTTTAAGTCTAATTAAAAATAAAGTAAAAATGGAGCAAAAACAAAGTTGGACACTTAACACTTTGGGTGTCTTCAGAGGTGTAAAAAGGGGGGTCCAAGCTTATGTGTACTCATAAAAAAATGCGGTGTGCGGGGGGTTTGTGCCTGTATATATAACAAAAATTCATGAGGTGGCCGAGGAAGAGGTGGTGAGCTGTAAACTCATAAACAAGGTGTAGGCCTTTCTTATGAGATGGTTGGTAACAATACTGTGAATAATATTAACACGCCTAAGAGGGTTGGTCCGTGACGAAGTACTAATAAGTTGGTGAAGATTATGAATGACAGGTTCTATGATTTGCCTTGTCCTGTAAACTTAAACGCTTGGTGAAGGTTTGGCTCTATACTAGGCTTGTGCCTAATTATCCAACTTCTAAGGGGTCTTTTATTGTCAACTCATTATACTGCTCATGAAGACATGGCATTCGATTCTGTAGTACATATTATGCGTAATGTGGAAAAAGGATGAATGTTGCGTAATATTCATGCAAATGGGTCCTCTATGTTTTTTATCTGTATTTATGCGCACATTGCTCGTGGCTGTATTATGGGTCTTATTTAGATAAGACAGTGTGGTATTTTGGGGTGCATTTGTTTTTGTTAACTATGGCGGAGGCTTTCCTCGGTTACACTTTGCCTTGGGGGCAAATGTCATATTGGGGGGCTACTGTTATTACTAATATACTTAGAGTGATCCCCGTAGTAGGAGAGAGTATGCTCCGCTATGTATGAGGGGGGGGGTTGGACCGTGTGTAATGCAACTCTAAAGCGGTTTTATACTTTACACTTTCTCTTACCGTTTGTGATAGTGGCGGTTGTTTTTTTACACCTGTTTTTTTTACATGAGAAAGGGAGTAATAACCCTTTGGGTATTGAAAGAGGTACTATGTGTGTGCCCTTCCACCCCTTCTATACTATTAAAGATCTTTTTGGTTATGTTTGCTTTAGGTTCTTTTTTATATATTTAGTGTGTGTGGATCCTGAGCTGTTAGGGAATCATTTAAACTATTGGCCTGCTAATCCTATAAAAACGCCAATCCATGTTCAGCCTGAGTGGTATTTTATGTTTGCTTATGCAATCCTTCGTTCAATTCCTCATAAAGCGGGGGGGGTATATGTTATGTTTTTGTCGATTGTAGTATTATACCTAATTCCTAGTCTTCACAGAGGTAAGTATCGAAGTTTATGTTTTTACCCGTTTAATCAAGTAGTGTTTTGAGTGTTGGTTGGTAGGTTTATTAGGTTAACATGGATTGGTGCTCGCCCAGTGCGGGAGCCTTATATCATTTTGGGGCAGTGTCTTTCAGTCATTTATTTCTCTAGGTTGTTATTAAACCTCTTTCTTTGTGGGTGTGGGACAAGCTGCTTGAATACCCTAAATTCTGTAGGAGTCGTCCTGTAGACCTGAAATGGTTTAAGTTTTTAGCTTATTTCAAGTTATTAAAATTAGTAAATCGCGAAAGTAGCGCACGTGAGTGGGCTAATAAGTGTAGAAAAATATAAATATGTCTTTTTACGGGAGTCGATATTTTGGTGATATTGTCCATGGGGGAACTAGGGAAAGACCTGTTCCGGTACCATGGTTTTGTGATGATAGTAGCAGTGGCTGTGTTGGTCTTTGTTATATATATAGGATGCGTAATCCTTCTTACTAAATTTTCTTATCGCCATTTCTTGAACCGTCAACGATTAGAATTTTGATGGACTATTGTGCCAATGTTGATGTTAGTAGGGTTGTGGTTTCCTTCTATAATTAACCTATATTATATAGAAGAAGTAAAACGGCCCCGGTGAAATTTTAAGGCGATTGGGAAACAATGGTACTGATCTTACGAATTTTGTCGCAATTTAGACACTCCAAGCTCTAGAGAAAGCGCTGAAAGAATTTCGTGTTATACAATTGATTCTTACATAGAAGACCAGCAGGAGACATTTAGAAAAGGAGGGTATCGTTTGTTGGATGTTGATAACCGGATGGTGGCTCCAGCAGATGTGCAAATAACTGCTTTTGTAAGAAGGTCTGATGTG
The DNA here is from genome assembly GCF_036588685.1 of Mytilus trossulus. Classification (NCBI taxonomy): domain Eukaryota; kingdom Metazoa; phylum Mollusca; class Bivalvia; order Mytilida; family Mytilidae; genus Mytilus; species Mytilus trossulus. The sequence continues at coordinate 2 of NW_026963802.1, read as the reverse complement.
CT
>NW_026963801.1:22500-31865 GCF_036588685.1 Mytilus trossulus | reverse complement strand
CTTCCTTTTCTCTCCTCGCTGCATCCATCGAGGAGTCAGTCTCAGCCCGTAAGACACGCAGGCGAGCTGCCTTAGCTCTCCTCGCTGCATCGAGGAGTCAGTCTAAGCCGGCAAACTATATCCTCGGTAAAAAAAAAAAATTTCATCGTGGTGTCGCACGTTGGACGCGGACAGGCTATCGCGGCTCTCTCGATCATCAAGGCCGGCAAAGTATACCCTCGGTAAAAAAATCTTACGAGGGTGAAATGTTCATCGTGGTGTCGCACGTAAGACGCGGACAGGCTACCGCGGGTCTCTCGATCATCCAGGCCGGCAAACTATACCCTCGGTATAAAAATTTTACGAGGGTGAAATGTTCATCGTGGTGTCGCACGTTAGACGCGGACAGGCTACCGCGGTCTCTCGATCATCCAGGCCGGCAAACTATACCCTCGGTAAAAAAAAATTTTACGAGGGTGAAATGTTCATCGTGGTGTCGCACGTTAGACGCGGACAGGCTACGCGGGTCTCTCGATCATCCAGGCCGGCAAACTATACCCTCGGTAAAAAAAATTTTACGAGGGTGAAATGTTCATCGTGTGTCGCACGTTAGACGCGGACAGGCTACCGCGGGTCTCTCGATCATCCAGGCCGGCAAACTATACCCTCGGTAAAAAAAATTTTACGAGGGTGAAATGTTCATCGTGGTGTCGCACGTTAGACGCGGACAGGCTACCGCGGGTCTCTCGATCGTCCAGGCCGGCAAACTATACCCTCGGTAAAAAAAATTTACGAGGGTGAAATGTTCATCGTGTGGGTCGCACGTTAGACGCGGACAGGCTACCGCGGGTCTCTCGATCGTCCAGGCCGGCAAACTATACCCTCGGTAAAAAAAATTTTACGAGGGTGAAATGTTCATCGTGGGGTCGCACGTTAGACGCGGACAGGCTACCGCGGGTCTCTCGATCGTCCAGGCCGGCAAACTATACCCTCGGTAAAAATTTTTTACGAGGGTGAAATGTTCATCGTGGTGTCGCACGTTAGACGCGGACAGGCTACCGCGGGTCTCTCGATCGTCCAGGCCGGCAAACTATACCCTCGGTAAAAAAAATTTACGAGGGTGAAATGTTCATCGTGTGGGTCGCACGTTAGACGCGGACAGGCTACCGCGGGTCTCTCGATCGTCCAGGCCGGCAAACTATACCCTCGGTAAAAAAATTTTACGAGGGTGAAATGTTCATCGTGGGGGTCGCACGTTAGACGCGGACAGGCTACCGCGGGTCTCTCGATCGTCCAGGCCGGCAAACTATACCCTCGGTAAAAAAATTTTACGAGGGTGAAATGTTCATCGTGGGGTCGCACGTTAGACGCGGACAGGCTACCGCGGGTCTCTCGATCGTCCAGGCCGGCAAACTATACCCTCGGTAAAAAAAATTTACGAGGGTGAAATGTTCATCGTGGGGGTCGCACGTTAGACGCGGACAGGCTACCGCGGGTCTCTCGATCGTCCAGGCCGGCAAACTATACCCTCGGTAAAAATTTTTTACGAGGGTGAAATTTTCATCGTGTGGGTCGCACGTTAGACGCGGACAGGCTACCGCGGGTCTCTCGATCGTCCAGGCCGGCAAACTATACCCTCGGTAAAAATTTTTTACGAGGGTGAAATGTTCATCGTGGTGTCGCACGTTAGACGCGGACAGGCTACCGCGGGTCTCTCGATCGTCCAGGCCGGCAAAGTATACCCTCGGTAAAAATTTTTTACGAGGGTGAAATGTTCATCGTGGGGTCGCACGTTAGACGCGGACAGGCTACCGCGGGTCTCTCGATCGTCCAGGCCGGCAAACTATACCCTCGGTAAAAAAAATTTACGAGGGTGAAATGTTCATCGTGTGGGTCGCACGTTAGACGCGGACAGGCTACCGCGGGTCTCTCGATCGTCCAGGCCGGCAAACTATACCCTCGGTAAAAAATTTTTACGAGGGTGAAATGTTCATCGTGGGGGTCGCACGTTAGACGCGGACAGGCTACCGCGGGTCTCTCGATCGTCCAGGCCGGCAAACTATACCCTCGGTAAAAAAATTTTACGAGGGTGAAATGTTCATCGTGGGGTCGCACGTTAGACGCGGACAGGCTACCGCGGGTCTCTCGATCGTCCAGGCCGGCAAACTATACCCTCGGTAAAAAAAATTTACGAGGGTGAAATGTTCATCGTGGGGGTCGCACGTTAGACGCGGACAGGCTACCGCGGGTCTCTCGATCGTCCAGGCCGGCAAACTATACCCTCGGTAAAAATTTTTTACGAGGGTGAAATTTTCATCGTGGAGTCGCACGTTAGACGCGGACAGGCTACCGCGGGTCTCTCGATCGTCCAGGCCGGCAAACTATACCCTCGGTAAAAATTTTTTACGAGGGTGAAATGTTCATCGTGGTGTCGCACGTTAGACGCGGACAGGCTACCGCGGGTCTCTCGATCGTCCAGGCCGGCAAAGTATACCCTCGGTAAAAATTTTTTACGAGGGTGAAATGTTCATCGTGGGGTCGCACGTTAGACGCGGACAGGCTACCGCGGGTCTCTCGATCGTCCAGGCCGGCAAAGTATACCCTCGGTAAAAAATTTTTACGAGGGTGAAATGTTCATCGTGGGGTCGCACGTTAGACGCGGACAGGCTACCGCGGGTCTCTCGATCGTCCAGGCCGGCAAACTATACCCTCGGTAAAAAAATTTTACGAGGGTGAAATGTTCATCGTGGGGTCGCACGTTAGACGCGGACAGGCTACCGCGGGTCTCTCGATCGTCCAGGCCGGCAAAGTATACCCTCGGTAAAAAAATTTTACGAGGGTGAAATGTTCATCGTGGGGTCGCACGTTAGACGCGGACAGGCTACCGCGGGTCTCTCGACCATCGAGGCCGTCTAACTATACCCTCGGTAAAAAAAAATTACGAGGGTGAAATTTTCATCGGGAAGCCGCACGTTAGACGCGGACAGGCTACCGCGGGTCTCTCGACCATCGAGGCCGTCTGACTATACCCTCGGTAAAAAAAAAAATTACAAGGCTGAAATTTTCATCGGAAGCCGTACGTTAGACGCAGGCCAGCTACTGCGGGTCTCTCGATCGTCCAGGCCGGCAAAGTATACCCTCGGTAAAAAAATTTTACGAGGGTGAAATGTTCATCGTGGTGTCGCACGTTAGACGCGGACAGGCTACCGCGGGTCTCTCGACCATCGAGGCCGTCTAACTATACCCTCGGTAAAAAAAAATTACGAGGGTGAAATTTTCATCGGGAAGCCGCACGTTAGACGCGGACAGGCTACCGCGGGTCTCTCGACCATCGAGGCCGTCTGACTATACCCTCGTAAAAAAAAAATTACAAGGCTGAAATTTTCATCGGGAAGCCGTACGTTAGACGCAGGCCAGCTACTGCGGGTCTCTCGACCATCGAGGCCGTCTAACTATACCCTCGGTAAAAAAAATTTACAAGGCTGAACTGTTCATCGAGAAGCCGTACGTTAGACGCAGGCAGGCTACCGCGGGTCTCTCGACCATCCATCGAAGCCGTCTGACTGTACCCTCGGTAAAAAAAATTTTACAAGGCTGAAATGTTCATCGAGAAGCCGTACGTTAGACGCAGGCAGGCTACCGCGGGTCTCTCGACCATCGAAGCCTTCAAACTATACCCTCGGTAAAATTTTTTTACAAGGGTGAAATTTTCATCGAGAAGCCGTACGTTAGACGCAGGCAGGCTACCGCGGGTCTCTCGACCATCGAAGCCTTCAAACTATACCCTCGGTAAAAATTTTTTACAAGGGTGAACTGTTCATCGAGAAGCCGTACGTTAGACGCAGGCAGGCTACCGCGGGTCTCTCGACCATCCATCGAAGCCGTCTGACTGTACCCTCGGTAAAAAAAATTTTACAAGGCTGAAATGTTCATCGAGAAGCCGTACGTTAGACGCAGGCAGGCTACCGCGGGTCTCTCGACCATCGAAGCCTTCAAACTATACCCTCGGTAAAATTTTTTTACAAGGGTGAAATTTTCATCGAGAAGCCGTACGTTAGACGCAGGCAGGCTACCGCGGGTCTCTCGACCATCGAAGCCTTCAAACTATACCCTCGGTAAAAATTTTTTACAAGGGTGAACTGTTCATCGAGAAGCCGTACGTTAGACGCAGGCAGGCTACCGCGGGTCTCTCGACCATCCATCGAAGCCGTCTGACTGTACCCTCGGTAAAAAAATTTTACAAGGCTGAAATGTTCATCGAGAAGCCGTACGTTAGACGCAGGCAGGCTACCGCGGGTCTCTCGACCATCGAAGCCTTCAAACTATACCCTCGGTAAAAATTTTTTACAAGGGTGAACTGTTCATCGAGAAGCCGTACGTTAGACGCAGGCAGGCTACCGCGGGTCTCTCGACCATCCATCGAAGCCGTCTGACTGTACCCTCGGTAAAAAAAATTTTACAAGGCTGAAATGTTCATCGAGAAGCCGTACGTTAGACGCAGGCAGGCTACCGCGGGTCTCTCGACCATCGAAGCCGTCTAACTGTACCCTCGGTAAAAAAAATTTACAAGGCTGAAATGTTCATCGGGAAGCCGTCCGTTAGACGCAGGCAGACTACCGCGGGTCTCTCGACCATCGAAGCCGTCTAACTGTACCCTCGGTAAAAAATTTTTACAAGGCTGAAATGTTCATCGGAAAGCCGCACGTTAGACGAGGCAGGCTACCGCGGGTCTCTCGACCATCCATCGAAGCCGTCTGACTGTACCCTCGGTAAAAAAATTTTACAAGGCTGAAAGGTTCATCGGAAAGCCGCACGTTAGATGCGGACAGGCTACCGCGGGTCTCTCGACCATCCATCGAAGCCGTCTGACTGTACCCTCGGTAAAAAAATTTTACAAGGCTGAACTGTTCATCGAGAAGCCGTACGTTAGACGCAGGCAGGCTACCGCGGGTCTCTCGACCATCCATCGAAGCCGTCTGACTGTACCCTCGGTAAAAAAAATTTTACAAGGCTGAAAGGTTCATCGGAAAGCCGCACGTTAGATGCGGACAGGCTACCGCGGGTCTCTCGACCATCGAGGCCTTCAAACTATACCCTCGGTAAAAAATTTTTACAAGGGTGAAATTTTCATCGGGAAGCCGCACGTAAGACGCAGGCAGGCTACCGCGGGTCTCTCGACCATCGAGGCCGTCAAACTATACCCTCGGTAACAATTTTTTAGAAGGGTGAAATTTTCATCGGGAAGCCGCACGTTAGATGCGGACAGGCTACCGCGGGTCTCTCGACCATCGAGACCTTCAAACTATACCGTCGGTAAAAAAATTTCACGTGGGTTACATTTTCATCGGGAAGCCGCACGTTAGACGCAGGCGAGCTACCGCGGGTCTCTCGACCATTCAGGCCGGCAAACAATACCCTCGGTAAATATTTTTTACGTGGGTGAGATTTTCATCGGGATGTCGCACGTTAGACGCGGACAGGTTACCGCGGGTCTCTCGACCATCGGCGCCAGCCAAAGCCATAGCCTAGTCAAAAAGTGTTACAGGTTGACAATTTTTCATCGGGAAGCCGCACGTAAGAATAGTACAGCAGGTCTCTCGATGAAACGATCACATTTCATGTAACGTAACGTAACGAAGGCAGCATCGTACACCCTAACCCTAAGCCGCCTCTTGACGATGCCTAACCCTAACCCTAACCCTAACCCTAACCCTAACCCTAACCCTAACCCTAACCCTAACCCTAACCTAACCCTAACCCTAACCCTAACCCTAACCCTAACCCTAACCCTAACCCTAACCCTAACCCTAACCCTAACCCTAGCCTGTTACTTAGGCCGTGTCAGGACCCAGGCTGGCATTATTCCTCGATACGTGTAGGTACGTGGTCGGCCTGTCTGGTACCGGGCGATCACGGGTCTCTACCGCAGGCAAAGGTACGTGGTCGGCCTTTACCGGGCTACCGCGGGTAGGTAGATACGTGAAGACCCGCATAAGCCCGTGGTACCCGTCTGGTACCGGGCGATCACGGGTCTCTACCGCAGGCAAAGGTACGTGGTCGGCCTTTACCGGGCTACCGCGGGTAGGTAGATACGTGAAGACCCCGCATAAGCCCGTGGTACCCGTCTGGTACCGGGCGATCACGGGTCTCTACCGCAGGCAAAGGTACGTGGTCGGCCTTTACCGGGCTACCGCGGGTAGGTAGATACGTGAAGACCCCGCATAAGCCCGTGGTACCCGTCTGGTACCGGGCGATCACGGGTCTCTACCGCAGGCAAAGGTACGTGGTCGGCCTTTACCGGGCTACCGCGGGTAGGTAGATACGTGAAGACCCCGCATAAGCCCGTGGTACCCGTCTGGTACCGGGCGATCACGGGTCTCTACCGCAGGCAAAGGTACGTGGTCGGCCTTTACCGGGCTACCGCGGGTAGGTAGATACGTGAAGACCCGCATAAGCCCGTGGTACCCGTCTGGTACCGGGCGATCACGGGTCTCTACCGCAGGCAAAGGTACGTGGTCGGCCTTTACCGGGCTACCGCGGGTAGGTAGATACGTGAAGACCCGCATAAGCCCGTGGTACCCGTCTGGTACCGGGCGATCACGGGTCTCTACCGCAGGCAAAGGTACGTGGTCGGCCTTTACCGGGCTACCGCGGGTAGGTAGATACGTGAAGACCCGCATAAGCCCGTGGTACCCGTCTGGTACCGGGCGATCACGGGTCTCTACCGCAGGCAAAGGTACGTGGTCGGCCTTTACCGGGCTACCGCGGGTAGGTAGATACGTGAAGACCCCGCATAAGCCCGTGGTACCCCTCTAACAGGCCGTCCACGTACCTTCCTCGTGGTAGCCCGCTAACAGGCCGTCCACGTACCTTCCTCGTGGTAGCCCGCTAACAGGCCGTCCGTCCACGTACCTTTCTCGTGGTAGCCCGCTGACAGGTCGACCACGTCCCCTTCTTACCCGCGGTAGCTGGCTACCGAGGCCGTCGACGTACCTTTACCTGCGGTAGACCGCTATCAGGTCGACCACGTCCCTCCTTACCCGCGGTAGCTGGCTACCGAGGCCGTCGACGTACCTTTGCCTGCGGTAGCCCGCTATCGGGTCGACCACGTCCCTCCTTACCCGCGGTAGCTGGCTACCGAGGCCGTCGACGTACCTTTGCCTGCGGTAGCCCGCTATCGGGTCGACCACGTCCCTCCTTACCCGCGGTAGCTGGCTACCGAGGCCGTCGACGTACCTTTGCCTGCGGTAGACCGCTATCGGGTCGACCACGTCCCTCCTTACCCGCGGTAGCTGGCTACCGAGGCCGTCGACGTACCTTTGCCTGCCGTAGCCCGCTATCGGGTCGACCACGTCCCTCCTTACCCGCGGTAGCTGGCTACCGAGGCCGTCGACGTTCCTTTGCCTGCGATAGCCCGCTATCGGGTCGACCACGTCCCCTTCTTACCCGCGGTAGCTCGCTACCGAGGCCGTCGACGTACCTTTGCCGGCGGTAGCCCGCTATCGGGTCGACCACGTCCCTCCTTACCCGCGGTAGCTGGCTACCGAGGCCGTCGACGTACCTTTGCCTGCGGTAGACCGCTATCGGGTCGACCACGTCCCTCCTTACCCGCGGTAGCTGGCTACCGAGGCCGTCGACGTACCTTTGCCTGCCGTAGCCCGCTATCGGGTCGACCACGTCCCTCCTTACCCGCGGTAGCTGGCTACCGAGGCCGTCGACGTTCCTTTGCCTGCGATAGCCCGCTATCGGGTCGACCACGTCCCCTTCTTACCCGCGGTAGCTCGCTACCGAGGCCGTCGATGATCCTTTGCCGGCCGTAGCCCGCTATCGGGTCGACCACGTCCCTCCTTACCCGCGGTAGCTGGCTACCGAGGCCGTCGACGTTCCTTTGCCTGCCGTAGCCCGCTATCGGGTCGACCACGTACGATGATACCCGCGGTAGCCCGTTAGCACGGCCGTCCACGTCCCTTTACCCGCGGTAGCTCGCTACCGGGGCCGTCCACGTCCCTTTACCCGCGGTAGCTCGCTATCGGGTCGACCACGTACGATGAGACCCGCGGTAGCCCGCTAGCACGGCCGTCCACGTCCCTTTACCTGCGATAGCCCGCTATCGGGTCGACCACGTACGATGATACCCGCGGTAGCTCGCTACCGAGGCCGTCCACGTCCCTTTACCCGCGGTAGCTCGCTATCGGGTCGACCACGTACGATGAGACCCGCGGTAGCCCGCTAGCACGGCCGTCCACGTCCCTTTACCCGCGGAAGCTCGCTATCGGGTCGACCACGTACGATGAGACCCGCGGTAGCCCGCTAGCACGGCCGTCCACGTCCCTTTACCCGCGATAGCCCGCTATCGGGTCGACCACGTACGATGAGACCCGCGGTAGCCCGCTAGCACGGCCGTCCACGTCCCTTTACCCGCGGTAGCTCGCTATCGGGTCGACCACGTACGATGAGACCCGCGGTAGCCCGCTAGCACGGCCGTCCACGTCCCTTTACCCGCGGTAGCCCGCTATCGGGTCGACCGCGTACGATGAGACCCGCGGTAGCCCGCTAGCACGGCCGTCCACGTCCCTTTACCCGCGGTAGCCCGCTATCGGGTCGACCACGTACGATGAGACCCGCGGTAGCCCGCTAGCACGGCCGTCCACGTCCCTTTACCCGCGGTAGCCCGCTATCGGGTCGACCACGTACGATGAGACCCGCGGTAGCCCGCTAGCACGGCCGTCCACGTCCCTTTACCCGCGGTAGCCCGCTATCGGGTCGACCGCGTACGATGATATCCGCGGTAGCCCGCTAGCACGGCCGTCGACGTCCCTTTACCTGCGATAGCCCGCTATCGGGTCGACCACGTACGATGAGACCCGCGGTAGCCCGCTAGCACGGCCGTCCACGTCCCTTTACCCGCGATAGCCCGCTATCGGGTCGACCACGTACGATGAGACCCGCGGTAGCCCGCTAGCACGGCCGTCCACGTCCCTTTACCCGCGGTAGCTCGCTATCGGGTCGACCACGTACGATGAGACCCGCGGTAGCCCGCTAGCACGGCCGTCCACGTCCCTTTACCCGCGGTAGCCCGCTATCGGTCGACCGCGTACGATGATATCCGCGGTAGCCCGCTAGCACGGCCGTCGACGTCCCTTTACCTGCGATAGCCCGCTATCGGGTCGACCACGTACGATGAGACCCGCGGTAGCTCGCTACCGAGGCCGGTCGACGTCCCTTTACCCGCGGTAGCCCGCTATCGGGTCGACCACGTACGATGAGACCCGCGGTAGCTCGCTACCGAGGCCGTCGACGTCCCTTTACCCGCGGTAGCCCGCTATCGGGTCGACCACGTACGATGATACCCGCGGTACCTTCTCAGCCGCGGGTAAGCCCGCTGA
>NW_026963801.1:5000-12500 GCF_036588685.1 Mytilus trossulus | reverse complement strand
GGGGTCGCACGTTAGACGCGGACAGGCTACCGCGGGTCTCTCGATCGTCCAGGCCGGCAAACTATACCCTCGGTAAAAAAAATTTACGAGGGTGAAATGTTCATCGTGTGGGTCGCACGTTAGACGCGGACAGGCTACCGCGGGTCTCTCGATCGTCCAGGCCGGCAAACTATACCCTCGGTAAAAAAATTTTACGAGGGTGAAATGTTCATCGTGGGGGTCGCACGTTAGACGCGGACAGGCTACCGCGGGTCTCTCGATCGTCCAGGCCGGCAAACTATACCCTCGGTAAAAAAATTTTACGAGGGTGAAATGTTCATCGTGGGGTCGCACGTTAGACGCGGACAGGCTACCGCGGGTCTCTCGATCGTCCAGGCCGGCAAACTATACCCTCGGTAAAAAAAATTTACGAGGGTGAAATGTTCATCGTGGGGGTCGCACGTTAGACGCGGACAGGCTACCGCGGGTCTCTCGATCGTCCAGGCCGGCAAACTATACCCTCGGTAAAAATTTTTTACGAGGGTGAAATTTTCATCGTGTGGGTCGCACGTTAGACGCGGACAGGCTACCGCGGGTCTCTCGATCGTCCAGGCCGGCAAACTATACCCTCGGTAAAAATTTTTTACGAGGGTGAAATGTTCATCGTGGTGTCGCACGTTAGACGCGGACAGGCTACCGCGGGTCTCTCGATCGTCCAGGCCGGCAAAGTATACCCTCGGTAAAAATTTTTTACGAGGGTGAAATGTTCATCGTGGGGTCGCACGTTAGACGCGGACAGGCTACCGCGGGTCTCTCGATCGTCCAGGCCGGCAAAGTATACCCTCGGTAAAAAATTTTTACGAGGGTGAAATGTTCATCGTGGGGTCGCACGTTAGACGCGGACAGGCTACCGCGGGTCTCTCGATCGTCCAGGCCGGCAAACTATACCCTCGGTAAAAAAATTTTACGAGGGTGAAATGTTCATCGTGGGGTCGCACGTTAGACGCGGACAGGCTACCGCGGGTCTCTCGATCGTCCAGGCCGGCAAAGTATACCCTCGGTAAAAAAATTTTACGAGGGTGAAATGTTCATCGTGGGGTCGCACGTTAGACGCGGACAGGCTACCGCGGGTCTCTCGACCATCGAGGCCGTCTAACTATACCCTCGGTAAAAAAAAATTACGAGGGTGAAATTTTCATCGGGAAGCCGCACGTTAGACGCGGACAGGCTACCGCGGGTCTCTCGACCATCGAGGCCGTCTGACTATACCCTCGGTAAAAAAAAAAAATTACAAGGCTGAAATTTTCATCGGGAAGCCGTACGTTAGACGCAGGCCAGCTACTGCGGGTCTCTCGATCGTCCAGGCCGGCAAAGTATACCCTCGGTAAAAAAATTTTACGAGGGTGAAATGTTCATCGTGGTGTCGCACGTTAGACGCGGACAGGCTACCGCGGGTCTCTCGACCATCGAGGCCGTCTAACTATACCCTCGGTAAAAAAAAATTACGAGGGTGAAATTTTCATCGGGAAGCCGCACGTTAGACGCGGACAGGCTACCGCGGGTCTCTCGACCATCGAGGCCGTCTGACTATACCCTCGGTAAAAAAAAAATTACAAGGCTGAAATTTTCATCGGGAAGCCGTACGTTAGACGCAGGCCAGCTACTGCGGGTCTCTCGACCATCGAGGCCGTCTAACTATACCCTCGGTAAAAAAAATTTACAAGGCTGAACTGTTCATCGAGAAGCCGTACGTTAGACGCAGGCAGGCTACCGCGGGTCTCTCGACCATCCATCGAAGCCGTCTGACTGTACCCTCGGTAAAAAAAATTTTACAAGGCTGAAATGTTCATCGAGAAGCCGTACGTTAGACGCAGGCAGGCTACCGCGGGTCTCTCGACCATCGAAGCCTTCAAACTATACCCTCGGTAAAATTTTTTTACAAGGGTGAAATTTTCATCGAGAAGCCGTACGTTAGACGCAGGCAGGCTACCGCGGGTCTCTCGACCATCGAAGCCTTCAAACTATACCCTCGGTAAAAATTTTTTACAAGGGTGAACTGTTCATCGAGAAGCCGTACGTTAGACGCAGGCAGGCTACCGCGGGTCTCTCGACCATCCATCGAAGCCGTCTGACTGTACCCTCGGTAAAAAAAATTTTACAAGGCTGAAATGTTCATCGAGAAGCCGTACGTTAGACGCAGGCAGGCTACCGCGGGTCTCTCGACCATCGAAGCCTTCAAACTATACCCTCGGTAAAATTTTTTTACAAGGGTGAAATTTTCATCGAGAAGCCGTACGTTAGACGCAGGCAGGCTACCGCGGGTCTCTCGACCATCGAAGCCTTCAAACTATACCCTCGGTAAAAATTTTTTACAAGGGTGAACTGTTCATCGAGAAGCCGTACGTTAGACGCAGGCAGGCTACCGCGGGTCTCTCGACCATCGAAGCCTTCAAACTATACCCTCGGTAAAAATTTTTTACAAGGGTGAACTGTTCATCGAGAAGCCGTACGTTAGACGCAGGCAGGCTACCGCGGGTCTCTCGACCATCCATCGAAGCCGTCTGACTGTACCCTCGGTAAAAAAAATTTTACAAGGCTGAAATGTTCATCGAGAAGCCGTACGTTAGACGCAGGCAGGCTACCGCGGGTCTCTCGACCATCGAAGCCTTCAAACTATACCCTCGGTAAAAATTTTTTACAAGGGTGAACTGTTCATCGAGAAGCCGTACGTTAGACGCAGGCAGGCTACCGCGGGTCTCTCGACCATCCATCGAAGCCGTCTGACTGTACCCTCGGTAAAAAAAATTTTACAAGGCTGAAATGTTCATCGAGAAGCCGTACGTTAGACGCAGGCAGGCTACCGCGGGTCTCTCGACCATCGAAGCCGTCTAACTGTACCCTCGGTAAAAAAAATTTACAAGGCTGAAATGTTCATCGGGAAGCCGTCCGTTAGACGCAGGCAGACTACCGCGGGTCTCTCGACCATCGAAGCCGTCTAACTGTACCCTCGGTAAAAAATTTTTACAAGGCTGAAATGTTCATCGGAAAGCCGCACGTTAGACGAGGCAGGCTACCGCGGGTCTCTCGACCATCCATCGAAGCCGTCTGACTGTACCCTCGGTAAAAAAATTTTACAAGGCTGAAAGGTTCATCGGAAAGCCGCACGTTAGATGCGGACAGGCTACCGCGGGTCTCTCGACCATCCATCGAAGCCGTCTGACTGTACCCTCGGTAAAAAAAATTTTACAAGGCTGAACTGTTCATCGAGAAGCCGTACGTTAGACGCAGGCAGGCTACCGCGGGTCTCTCGACCATCCATCGAAGCCGTCTGACTGTACCCTCGGTAAAAAAAATTTTACAAGGCTGAAAGGTTCATCGGAAAGCCGCACGTTAGATGCGGACAGGCTACCGCGGGTCTCTCGACCATCGAGGCCTTCAAACTATACCCTCGGTAAAAAATTTTTACAAGGGTGAAATTTTCATCGGGAAGCCGCACGTAAGACGCAGGCAGGCTACCGCGGGTCTCTCGACCATCGAGGCCGTCAAACTATACCCTCGGTAACAATTTTTTAGAAGGGTGAAATTTTCATCGGGAAGCCGCACGTTAGATGCGGACAGGCTACCGCGGGTCTCTCGACCATCGAGACCTTCAAACTATACCGTCGGTAAAAAAATTTCACGTGGGTTACATTTTCATCGGGAAGCCGCACGTTAGACGCAGGCGAGCTACCGCGGGTCTCTCGACCATTCAGGCCGGCAAACAATACCCTCGGTAAATATTTTTTACGTGGGTGAGATTTTCATCGGGATGTCGCACGTTAGACGCGGACAGGTTACCGCGGGTCTCTCGACCATCGGCGGCCAGCCAAAGCCATAGCCTAGTCAAAAAGTGTTACAGGTTGACAATTTTTCATCGGGAAGCCGCACGTAAGAATAGTACAGCAGGTCTCTCGATGAAACGATCACATTTCATGTAACGTAACGTAACGAAGGCAGGCATCGTACACCCTAACCCTAAGCCGCCTCTTGACGATGCCTAACCCTAACCCTAACCCTAACCCTAACCCTAACCCTAACCCTAACCCTAACCCTAACCCTAACCCTAACCCTAACCCTAACCCTAACCCTAACCCTAACCCTAACCCTAACCCTAACCCTAACCCTAACCCTAACCCTAGCCTGTTACTTAGGCCGTGTCAGGACCCAGGCTGGCATTATTCCTCGATACGTGTAGGTACGTGGTCGGCCTGTCTGGTACCGGGGCGATCACGGGTCTCTACCGCAGGCAAAGGTACGTGGTCGGCCTTTACCGGGCTACCGCGGGTAGGTAGATACGTGAAGACCCGCATAAGCCCGTGGTACCCGTCTGGTACCGGGCGATCACGGGTCTCTACCGCAGGCAAAGGTACGTGGTCGGCCTTTACCGGGCTACCGCGGGTAGGTAGATACGTGAAGACCCCGCATAAGCCCGTGGTACCCGTCTGGTACCGGGCGATCACGGGTCTCTACCGCAGGCAAAGGTACGTGGTCGGCCTTTACCGGGCTACCGCGGGTAGGTAGATACGTGAAGACCCCGCATAAGCCCGTGGTACCCGTCTGGTACCGGGCGATCACGGGTCTCTACCGCAGGCAAAGGTACGTGGTCGGCCTTTACCGGGCTACCGCGGGTAGGTAGATACGTGAAGACCCCGCATAAGCCCGTGGTACCCGTCTGGTACCGGGCGATCACGGGTCTCTACCGCAGGCAAAGGTACGTGGTCGGCCTTTACCGGGCTACCGCGGGTAGGTAGATACGTGAAGACCCCGCATAAGCCCGTGGTACCCGTCTGGTACCGGGGCGATCACGGGTCTCTACCGCAGGCAAAGGTACGTGGTCGGCCTTTACCGGGCTACCGCGGGTAGGTACGTGAAGACCCGCATAAGCCCGTGGTACCCGTCTGGTACCGGGCGATCACGGGTCTCTACCGCAGGCAAAGGTACGTGGTCGGCCTTTACCGGGCTACCGCGGGTAGGTAGATACGTGAAGACCCGCATAAGCCCGTGGTACCCGTCTGGTACCGGGCGATCACGGGTCTCTACCGCAGGCAAAGGTACGTGGTCGGCCTTTACCGGGCTACCGCGGGTAGGTAGATACGTGAAGACCCCGCATAAGCCCGTGGTACCCCTCTAACAGGCCGTCCACGTACCTTCCTCGTGGTAGCCCGCTAACAGGCCGTCCACGTACCTTCCTCGTGGTAGCCCGCTAACAGGCCGTCCGTCCACGTACCTTTCTCGTGGTAGCCCGCTGACAGGTCGACCACGTCCCCTTCTTACCCGCGGTAGCTGGCTACCGAGGCCGTCGACGTACCTTTACCTGCGGTAGACCGCTATCAGGTCGACCACGTCCCTCCTTACCCGCGGTAGCTGGCTACCGAGGCCGTCGACGTACCTTTGCCTGCGGTAGCCCGCTATCGGGTCGACCACGTCCCTCCTTACCCGCGGTAGCTGGCTACCGAGGCCGTCGACGTACCTTTGCCTGCGGTAGCCCGCTATCGGGTCGACCACGTCCCTCCTTACCCGCGGTAGCTGGCTACCGAGGCCGTCGACGTACCTTTGCCTGCGGTAGACCGCTATCGGGTCGACCACGTCCCTCCTTACCCGCGGTAGCTGGCTACCGAGGCCGTCGACGTACCTTTGCCTGCCGTAGCCCGCTATCGGGTCGACCACGTCCCTCCTTACCCGCGGTAGCTGGCTACCGAGGCCGTCGACGTTCCTTTGCCTGCGATAGCCCGCTATCGGGTCGACCACGTCCCCTTCTTACCCGCGGTAGCTCGCTACCGAGGCCGTCGACGTACCTTTGCCGGCGGTAGCCCGCTATCGGGTCGACCACGTCCCTCCTTACCCGCGGTAGCTGGCTACCGAGGCCGTCGACGTACCTTTGCCTGCGGTAGACCGCTATCGGGTCGACCACGTCCCTCCTTACCCGCGGTAGCTGGCTACCGAGGCCGTCGACGTACCTTTGCCTGCCGTAGCCCGCTATCGGGTCGACCACGTCCCTCCTTACCCGCGGTAGCTGGCTACCGAGGCCGTCGACGTTCCTTTGCCTGCGATAGCCCGCTATCGGGTCGACCACGTCCCCTTCTTACCCGCGGTAGCTCGCTACCGAGGCCGTCGATGATCCTTTGCCGGCCGTAGCCCGCTATCGGGTCGACCACGTCCCTCCTTACCCGCGGTAGCTGGCTACCGAGGCCGTCGACGTTCCTTTGCCTGCCGTAGCCCGCTATCGGGTCGACCACGTACGATGATACCCGCGGTAGCCCGTTAGCACGGCCGTCCACGTCCCTTTACCCGCGGTAGCTCGCTACCGGGGCCGTCCACGTCCCTTTACCCGCGGTAGCTCGCTATCGGGTCGACCACGTACGATGAGACCCGCGGTAGCCCGCTAGCACGGCCGTCCACGTCCCTTTACCTGCGATAGCCCGCTATCGGGTCGACCACGTACGATGATACCCGCGGTAGCTCGCTACCGAGGCCGTCCACGTCCCTTTACCCGCGGTAGCTCGCTATCGGGTCGACCACGTACGATGAGACCCGCGGTAGCCCGCTAGCACGGCCGTCCACGTCCCTTTACCCGCGGAAGCTCGCTATCGGGTCGACCACGTACGATGAGACCCGCGGTAGCCCGCTAGCACGGCCGTCCACGTCCCTTTACCCGCGATAGCCCGCTATCGGGTCGACCACGTACGATGAGACCCGCGGTAGCCCGCTAGCACGGCCGTCCACGTCCCTTTACCCGCGGTAGCTCGCTATCGGGTCGACCACGTACGATGAGACCCGCGGTAGCCCGCTAGCACGGCCGTCCACGTCCCTTTACCCGCGGTAGCCCGCTATCGGGTCGACCGCGTACGATGAGACCCGCGGTAGCCCGCTAGCACGGCCGTCCACGTCCCTTTACCCGCGGTAGCCCGCTATCGGGTCGACCACGTACGATGAGACCCGCGGTAGCCCGCTAGCACGGCCGTCCACGTCCCTTTACCCGCGGTAGCCCGCTATCGGGTCGACCACGTACGATGAGACCCGCGGTAGCCCGCTAGCACGGCCGTCCACGTCCCTTTACCCGCGGTAGCCCGCTATCGGGTCGACCGCGTACGATGATATCCGCGGTAGCCCGCTAGCACGGCCGTCGACGTCCCTTTACCTGCGATAGCCCGCTATCGGGTCGACCACGTACGATGAGACCCGCGGTAGCCCGCTAGCACGGCCGTCCACGTCCCTTTACCCGCGATAGCCCGCTATCGGGTCGACCACGTACGATGAGACCCGCGGTAGCCCGCTAGCACGGCCGTCCACGTCCCTTTACCCGCGGTAGCTCGCTATCGGGTCGACCACGTACGATGAGACCCGCGGTAGCCCGCTAGCACGGCCGTCCACGTCCCTTTACCCGCGGTAGCCCGCTATCGGGTCGACCGCGTACGATGATATCCGCGGTAGCCCGCTAGCACGGCCGTCGACGTCCCTTTACCTGCGATAGCCCGCTATCGG
>NW_026963800.1:20000-22384 GCF_036588685.1 Mytilus trossulus | reverse complement strand
GGTCGACCACGTCCCTTCTTACCCGCGGTAGCTGGCTACCGAGGCCGTCGACGTTCCTTTACCTGCGATAGCCCGCTATCGGGTCGACCACGTCCCTTCTTACCCGCGGTAGCTGGCTACCGAGGCCGTCGACGTTCCTTTGCCTGCGATGGCCCGCTATCGGGTCGACCACGTCCCTTCTTACCCGCGGTAGCTGGCTACCGAGCCCGTCGACGTACCTTTACCTGCGGTAGCCCGCTATCGGGTCGACCACGTCCCTTCTTACCCGCGGTAGCTGGCTACCGAGGCCGTCGACGTCCCTTTGCCTGCGGTAGCCCGCTATCGGGTCGACCACGTCCCTTCTTACCCGCGGTAGCTGGCTACCGAGGCCGTCGACGTTCCTTTACCTGCGATAGCCCGCTATCGGGTCGACCACGTCCCTTCTTATCCGCGGTAGCTGGCTACCGAGGCCGTCGACGTTCCTTTACCTGCGATAGCCCGCTATCGGGTCGACCACGTCCCTTCTTACCCGCGGTAGCTGGCTACCGAGGCCGTCGACGTACCTTTACCTGCGGTAGCCCGCTATCGGGTCGACCACGTCCCTTCTTATCCGCGGTAGCTCGCTACCGAGCCCGTCGACGTACCTTTACCTGCGGTAGCCCGCTATCGGGTCGACCACGTCCCTTCTTACCCGCGGTAGCTCGCTACCGAGGCCGTCGACGTCCCTTTACCTGCGGTAGCCCGCTATCGGGTCGACCACGTACGATGATACCCGCGGTAGCCCGCTAGCACGGCCGTCCACGTCCCTTTACCCGCGGTAGCTCGCTATCGGGTCGACCACGTACGATGATACCCGCGGTAGCCCGCTAGCACGGCCGTCCACGTCCCTTTACCCGCGGTAGCCCGCTATCGGGTCGACCACGTACGATGATACCCGCGGTAGCCCGCTAGCACGGCCGTCCACGTCCCTTTACCCGCGGTAGCCCGCTATCGGGTCGACCACGTACGATGATACCCGCGGTAGCCCGCTAGCACGGCCGTCCACGTCCCTTTACCCGCGGTAGCCCGCTATCGGGTCGACCACGTACGATGATACCCGCGGTAGCCCGCTAGCACGGCCGTCCACGTCCCTTTACCCGCGGTAGCCCGCTATCGGGTCGACCACGTACGATGATACCCGCGGTAGCCCGCTAGCACCGCCGTCCACGTCCCTTTACCCGCGGTAGCCCGCTATCGGGTCGACCACGTACGATGATACCCGCGGTAGCCCGCTAGCACGGCCGTCCACGTCCCTTTACCCGCGGTAGCCCGCTATCGGGTCGACCACGTACGATGATACCCGCGGTAGCCCGCTAGCACGGCCGTCCACGTCCCTTTACCCGCGGTAGCTCGCTATCGGGTCGACCACGTACGATGATACCCGCGGTAGCCCGCTAGCACGGCCGTCCACGTCCCATTACCCGCGGTAGCTCGCTATCGGGTCGACCACGTACGATGATACCCGCGGTAGCCCGCTAGCACGGCCGTCCACGTCCCTTTACCCGCGGTAGCCCCGCTATCGGGTCGACCACGTACGATGATACCCGCGGTAGCCCGCTAGCACGGCCGTCCACGTCCCTTTACCCGCGGTAGCTCGCTATCGGGTCGACCACGTACGATGATACCCGCGGTAGCCCGCTAGCACGGCCGTCCACGTCCCTTTACCCGCGGTAGCCCGCTATCGGGTCGACCACGTACACTGATACCCGCGGTACCTTCTCAGCCGCGGGTAAGCCCGCTGAAAAAAGATTTTTTTTTTTCCCCATTGCATGCGGTAGCACCGCTATCAGGTCGACCACGTCCCTTCTCAGCCGCGGGTAAGCCCGATGAAAAAAAAAAAAAAAAAAAAAAAATTTTCCCATCGCATGCGGTAGCCCCGCTATCGAGGACGACCACGTCCCTTCACAGCCGCGGGTAAGCCCGATGAAAATTTTTTTTTTTTTTTTTTTTTTTTTTTTCCCCATCGCATGCGGTAGCCCCGCTATCGAGGTCGACCACGTCCCTTCTCAGCCGCGGGTAAGCCCGATGAAAAAAAAAAAAAAAAAAAAAAAAATTCCCATCGCATGCGGTAGCCCCGCTATCGAGGACGACCACGTATCTTCTCAGCCGCGGGTAAGCCCGATGAAATTTTTTTTTTTTTTTTTTTTTTTTTTTTTCCCCATCGCATGCGGTAGCCCCGCTATCGAGGTCGACCACGTCCCTTCTCAGCCGCGGGTAAGCCCGATGAAAAAAAAAAAAAAAAAAAAAATTTTCCCATCGCATGCGGTAGCCCCGCTATCGAGGACGACCACGTCCCTTCTCAGCCGCGGGTAAGCCCGATGAAAATTTTTTTTTTTTTTTTTTTTTTTTTTTTTCCCATCGCATGC
>NW_026963800.1:2500-10000 GCF_036588685.1 Mytilus trossulus | reverse complement strand
GCAAACTATACCCTCGGTAAAAATTTTTGACGAGGGTGAAATTTTCATCGTGGTGTCGCACGTTAGACGCGGACAGGCTACCGCGGGTCTCTCGATCATCCAGGCCGGCAAACTATACCCTCGGTAAAAATTTTTTACGAGGGTGAAATTTTCATCGTGGTGTCGCACGTTAGACGCGGACAGGCTACCGCGGGTCTCTCGATCATCCAGGCCGGCAAACTATACCCTCGGTAAAAAATTTTTACGAGGGTGAAATTTTCATCGTGGTGTCGCACGTTAGACGCGGACAGGCTACCGCGGGTCTCTCGATCATCCAGGCCGGCAAACTATACCCTCGGTAAAAAAATTTTACGAGGGTGAAATTTTCATCGTGGTGTCGCACGTTAGACGCGGACAGGCTACCGCGGGTCTCTCGATCATCCAGGCCGGCAAACTATACCCTCGGTAAAAAAATTTTACGAGGGTGAAATTTTCATCGTGGTGTCGCACGTTAGACGCGGACAGGCTACCGCGGGTCTCTCGATCATCCAGGCCGGCAAACTATACCCTCGGTAAAAATTTTTTACGAGGGTGAAATTTTCATCGTGGTGTCGCACGTTAGACGCGGACAGGCTACCGCGGGTCTCTCGATCATCCAGGCCGGCAAACTATACCCTCGGTAAAAATTTTTTACGAGGGTGAAATTTTCATCGTGGTGTCGCACGTTAGACGCGGACAGGCTACCGCGGGTCTCTCGATCATCCAGGCCGGCAAACTATACCCTCGGTAAAAATTTTTTACGAGGGTGAAATTTTCATCGTGGTGTCGCACGTTAGACGCGGACAGGCTACCGCGGGTCTCTCGATCGTCCAGGCCGGCAAAGTATACCCTCGGTAAAAAAAATTTTACGAGGGTGAAATGTTCATCGGGAAGCCGCACGTTAGACGCGGACAGGCTACCGCGGGTCTCTCGACCATCGAGGCCGTCTGACTATACCCTCGGTAAAAAAAAATTACAAGGCTGAAATGTTCATCGGGAAGCCGTACGGTAGACGCAGGCAAGCTACTGCGGGTCTCTCGACCATCGAAGGCCGTCTGACTACACCCTCGGTAAAAAAATTTTACAAGGCTGAAATGTTCATCGGGAAGCCGTACGTTAGACGCAGGCAAGCTACCGCGGGTCTCTCGACCATCGAAGGCCGTCTGACTATACCCTCGGTAAAAAAAAATTACAAGGCTGAAATGTTCATCGGGAAGCCGTACGGTAGACGCAGGCAAGCTACTGCGGGTCTCTCGACCATCGAAGGCCGTCTGACTACACCCTCGGTAAAAAAAATTTACAAGGCTGAAATTTTCATCGGGAAGCCGCACGATAGACGCAGGCAGGCTACCGCGGGTCTCTCGACCATCGAGGCCGTCTAACTATACCCTCGGTAAAAAAAATTCACAAGGCTGAAATGTTCATCGGGAAGCCGCACGTTAGACGAGGCAGGCTACCGCGGGTCTCTCGACCATCGAGGCCTTCAAACTATACCCTCGGTAAAAAAAAATTTCACAAGGGTGAAATGTTCATCGGGAAGGCGCACGTTAGACGCAGGCAGACTACCGCGGGTCTCTCGACCATCGAGGCCTTCAAACTATACCCTCGGTAAAAAAAAAATTTTTACAAGGGTGAAATTTTCATCGGGAAGGCCGCACGTTAGACGCAGGCAGGCTACCGCGGGTCTCTCGACCATCGAGGCCGTCTAACTATACCCTCGGTAAAAAAAATTTACAAGGCTGAAATCTTCATCGGGAAGCCGCACGTTAGATGCGGACAGGCTACCGCGGGTCTCTCGACCATCGAGGCCGTCTAACTATACCCTCGGTAAAAAAATTTTACGAGGCTGAAATTTTCATCGGGAAGCCGCACGTTAGACGAGGCAGGCTACCGCGGGTCTCTCGACCATCGAAGCCGTCTAACTGTACCCTCGGTAAAAAAAAATTTCACAAGGCTGAAATTTTCATCGGGAAGCCGCACGTTAGACGCAGGCAGGCTACCGCGGGTCTCTCGACCATCGAGGCCGTCTAACTATACCCTCGGTAAAAAAAATTTACAAGGCTGAAATGTTCATCGGGAAGCCGCACGTTAGACGCAGGCAGGCTACCGCGGGTCTCTCGACCATCGAGGCCGTCTAACTATACCCTCGGTAAAAAAATTTTACAAGGCTGAAATTTTCATCGGGAAGCCGCACGTTAGACGCGGACAGGCTACCGCGGGTCTCTCGACCATCGAGGCCTTCAAACTATACCCTCGGTAAAAAAATTTTACGAGGGTGAAATTCTCATCGTGGTGTCGCACGTTAGACGCGGACAGGCTACCGCGGGTCTCTCGATCATCCAGGCCGGCAAACTATACCCTCGGTAAAAAAAATTTACGAGGGTGAAATTCTCATCGTGGTGTCGCACGTTGGACGCGGACAGGCTACCGCGGGTCTCTCGATCATCCAGGCCGGCAAACTATACCCTCGGTAAAAAAATTTTACGAGGGTGAAATTTTCATCGCGGTGTCGCACGTTAGACGCGGACAGGCTACCGCGGGTCTCTCGATCATCCAGGCCGGCAAACTATACCCTCGGTAAAAAAATTTTACGAGGGTGAAATTTTCATCGTGGTGTCGCACGTTAGACGCGGACAGGCTACCGCGGGTCTCTCGACCATCGAGGCCTTCAAACTATACCCTCGGTAAAAAAATTTTACGAGGGTGAAATTTTCATCGTGGTGTCGCACGTTAGACGCGGACAGGCTACCGCGGGTCTCTCGACCATCGAGGCCTTCAAACTATACCCTCGGTAAAAAAATTTTACGAGGGTGAAATTTTCATCGTGGTGTCGCACGTTAGACGCGGACAGGCTACCGCGGGTCTCTCGACCATCGAGGCCTTCAAACTATACCCTCGGTAAAAAATTTTTACGAGGGTGAAATTTTCATCGGGCAGCCGCACGTTAGACGCAGGCAGGCTACCGCGGGTCTCTCGACCATCGAGGCCGTCAAACTATACCCTCGGTAAAAAAATTTTACGAGGGTGAAATTTTCATCGGTCAGCCGCACGTTAGACGCGGACAGGCTACCGCGGGTCTCTCGACCATCGAGGCCTTCAAACTATACCCTCGGTAAAAAAATTTTACGAGGGTGAAATTTTCATCGGGCAGCCGCACGTTAGACGCAGGCAGGCTACCGCGGGTCTCTCGACCATCGAGGCCGTCAAACTATACCCTCGGTAAAAAAATTTTACGAGGGTGAAATTTTCATCGGTAAGCCGCACGTTAGATGCGGACATGCTACCGCGGGTCTCTCGACCATCGAGGCCTTCAAACTATACCCTCGGTAAAAAAATTTTACGAGGGTGAAATTTTCATCGGGCAGCCGCACGTTAGACGCAGGCAGGCTACCGCGGGTCTCTCGACCATCGAGGCCGTCAAACTATACCCTCGGTAAAATTTTTTTACGAGGGTGAAATTTTCATCGGTAAGCCGCACGTTAGATGCGGACAGGCTACCGCGGGTCTCTCGACCATCGAGGCCTTCAAACTATACCCTCGGTAAAAAAAAATTTACAAGGGTGAAATTTTCATCGGGAAGCCGCACGATAGACGCAGGCAGGCTACCGTGGGTCTCTCGACCATCGAGGCCGTCAAACTATACCCTCGGTAAAAAAAAATTTAGAAGGGTGAAATTTTCATCGGGAAGCCGCACGTTAGACGCAGGCGAGCTACCGCGGGTCTCTCGACCATCCAGGCCGGCAAACAATACCCTCGGTAAATATTTTTTACGTGGGTGAAATTTTCATCGGGATGTCGCACGTGAGACGCGGACAGGTTACCGCGGGTCTCTCGACCATCGGCGGCCGGCCAAAGCCATAGCCTAGTCAAAAAGTGTTACAGGTTGACAATTTTTCATCGGGAAGCCGCACGTAAGAATAGTACAGCAGGTCTCTCGATGAAACGATCACATTTCATGTAACGTAACGTAACGAACGAAGGCAGGCAGGCATCGTACACCCTAACCCTAAGCCGCCTCTTGACGATGCCCGTCCCTAACCCTAACCCTAACCCTAAATTAACCCTAACCCTAACCCTAACCCTAACCCTAACCCTAACCCTAACCCTAACCCTAACCCTAACCCTAACCCTAACCCTAACCCTACCCCTACCCCTACCCCTAACCCTAACCCTAACCCTAACCCTAACCCTAACCCTAACCCTAACCCTAACCCTAACCCTAACCCTAACCCTAACCCTAAATTAACCCTAACCCTAAATTAACCCTAACCCTAACCCTAACCCTAACCCTAACCCTAAATTAACCCTAACCCTAACCCTAACCCTAACCCTAACCCTAACCCTAACCCTAACCCTAACCCTAACCCTAACCCTAACCCTAACCCTAACCCTAACCCTAACCCTAACCCTAAATTAACCCTAACCCTAAATTAACCCTAACCCTAACCCTAACCCTAACCCTAAATTAACCCTAACCCTAACCCTAACCCTAACCCTAACCCTAACCCTAACCCTAACCCTAACCCTAAATTAACCCTAACCCTAAATTAACCCTAACCCTAACCCTAACCCTAACCCTAAATTAACCCTAACCCTAACCCTAACCCTAACCCTAACCCTAACCCTAACCCTAACCCTAACCCTAACCCTAACCCTAACCCTAACCCTAACCCTAACCCTAACCCTAACCCTAACCCTAAAGCCTGTTACTTAGGCCGTGTCAGGACCCAGGCTGGCATTATTCCTCGATACGTGTAGGTACGTGGTCGGCCTGTCTGGTAGCGGGCGATCACGGGTCTCTACCGCAGGTAAAGGTACGTGGTCGGCCTTTTGCGGGCTACCGCGGGTTAAAGTCTACGTAGGGACGTGAAGACCCGCATAAGCCCGTGGTAGCCCGCTATCAGGCCGTCCACGTACACTTATACCCGCGCTAGCCCGCTGTCAGGTCGACCACGTCCCTTCTTACCCACGGTAGCTGGCTACCGAGGCCGTCGACGTTCCCTTACCTGCGATAGCCCGCTATCAGGTCGACCACGTCCCCTCCTTACCCGCGGTAGCTGGCTACCGAGGCCGTCGACGTTCCTTTGCCTGCGATGGCCCGCTATCGGGTCGACCACGTCCCCTCCTTACCCGCGGTAGCTGGCTACCGAGGCCGTCGACGTTCCTTTGCCTGCGATGGCCCGCTATCGGGTCGACCACGTCCCTTCTTACCCGCGGTAGCTGGCTACCGAGGCCGTCGACGTTCCTTTACCTGCGATAGCCCGCTATCGGGTCGACCACGTCCCTTCTTACCCGCGGTAGCTGGCTACCGAGGCCGTCGACGTTCCTTTGCCTGCGATGGCCCGCTATCGGGTCGACCACGTCCCTTCTTACCCGCGGTAGCTGGCTACCGAGCCCGTCGACGTACCTTTACCTGCGGTAGCCCGCTATCGGGTCGACCACGTCCCTTCTTACCCGCGGTAGCTGGCTACCGAGGCCGTCGACGTCCCTTTGCCTGCGGTAGCCCGCTATCGGGTCGACCACGTCCCTTCTTACCCGCGGTAGCTGGCTACCGAGGCCGTCGACGTTCCTTTACCTGCGATAGCCCGCTATCGGGTCGACCACGTCCCTTCTTATCCGCGGTAGCTGGCTACCGAGGCCGTCGACGTTCCTTTACCTGCGATAGCCCGCTATCGGGTCGACCACGTCCCTTCTTACCCGCGGTAGCTGGCTACCGAGGCCGTCGACGTACCTTTACCTGCGGTAG
Organism: Mytilus trossulus; assembly: GCF_036588685.1. NCBI lineage: Eukaryota > Metazoa > Mollusca > Bivalvia > Mytilida > Mytilidae > Mytilus > Mytilus trossulus. The sequence goes on along the minus strand of NW_026963800.1, from coordinate 4,236 downwards.
CCCGCTATCGGGTCGACCACGTCCCTTCTTATCCGCGGTAGCTCGCTACCGAGCCCGTCGACGTACCTTTACCTGCGGTAGCCCGCTATCGGGTCGACCACGTCCCTTCTTACCCGCGGTAGCTCGCTACCGAGGCCGTCGACGTCCCTTTACCTGCGGTAGCCCGCTATCGGGTCGACCACGTACGATGATACCCGCGGTAGCCCGCTAGCACGGCCGTCCACGTCCCTTTACCCGCGGTAGCTCGCTATCGGGTCGACCACGTACGATGATACCCGCGGTAGCCCGCTAGCACGGCCGTCCACGTCCCTTTACCCGCGGTAGCCCGCTATCGGGTCGACCACGTACGATGATACCCGCGGTAGCCCGCTAGCACGGCCGTCCACGTCCCTTTACCCGCGGTAGCCCGCTATCGGGTCGACCACGTACGATGATACCCGCGGTAGCCCGCTAGCACGGCCGTCCACGTCCCTTTACCCGCGGTAGCCCGCTATCGGGTCGACCACGTACGATGATACCCGCGGTAGCCCGCTAGCACGGCCGTCCACGTCCCTTTACCCGCGGTAGCCCGCTATCGGGTCGACCACGTACGATGATACCCGCGGTAGCCCGCTAGCACCGCCGTCCACGTCCCTTTACCCGCGGTAGCCCGCTATCGGGTCGACCACGTACGATGATACCCGCGGTAGCCCGCTAGCACGGCCGTCCACGTCCCTTTACCCGCGGTAGCCCGCTATCGGGTCGACCACGTACGATGATACCCGCGGTAGCCCGCTAGCACGGCCGTCCACGTCCCTTTACCCGCGGTAGCTCGCTATCGGGTCGACCACGTACGATGATACCCGCGGTAGCCCGCTAGCACGGCCGTCCACGTCCCATTACCCGCGGTAGCTCGCTATCGGGTCGACCACGTACGATGATACCCGCGGTAGCCCGCTAGCACGGCCGTCCACGTCCCTTTACCCGCGGTAGCCCGCTATCGGGTCGACCACGTACGATGATACCCGCGGTAGCCCGCTAGCACGGCCGTCCACGTCCCTTTACCCGCGGTAGCTCGCTATCGGGTCGACCACGTACGATGATACCCGCGGTAGCCCGCTAGCACGGCCGTCCACGTCCCTTTACCCGCGGTAGCCCGCTATCGGGTCGACCACGTACACTGATACCCGCGGTACCTTCTCAGCCGCGGGTAAGCCCGCTGAAAAAAGATTTTTTTTTTTCCCCATTGCATGCGGTAGCACCGCTATCAGGTCGACCACGTCCCTTCTCAGCCGCGGGTAAGCCCGATGAAAAAAAAAAAAAAAAAAAAAAAATTTTCCCATCGCATGCGGTAGCCCCGCTATCGAGGACGACCACGTCCCTTCACAGCCGCGGGTAAGCCCGATGAAAATTTTTTTTTTTTTTTTTTTTTTTTTTTTCCCCATCGCATGCGGTAGCCCCGCTATCGAGGTCGACCACGTCCCTTCTCAGCCGCGGGTAAGCCCGATGAAAAAAAAAAAAAAAAAAAAAAAATTCCCATCGCATGCGGTAGCCCCGCTATCGAGGACGACCACGTATCTTCTCAGCCGCGGGTAAGCCCGATGAAATTTTTTTTTTTTTTTTTTTTTTTTTTTTCCCCATCGCATGCGGTAGCCCCGCTATCGAGGTCGACCACGTCCCTTCTCAGCCGCGGGTAAGCCCGATGAAAAAAAAAAAAAAAAAAAAAATTTTCCCATCGCATGCGGTAGCCCCGCTAT
>NW_026963799.1:0-17957 GCF_036588685.1 Mytilus trossulus | reverse complement strand
TTGTATAGTTTTACTCATTGTTGTAAATTAATTCTACTTCTCGCGCATGTAAAATAAATCGCATATTATTTTATTTTTTTATGTCTGTTCTCTGAAAAGTATTTTTTTCTTTTCTAATAATGTGATGGTTTTTTTTTTTCTCTTTTTCTCTCTCGCTTGTATTCATAACAGCATATGTCAGTGTAATAATGTATTCTCGTTCCTTTAAAACAAACTCTATATAAATTTTTAGCGTTACGGAAAAACGCGGGGAAAATAATTACGTCCCCTTCTACTGTTTCAATCATCGTTAATAGCGACGTCGCCTCAGAACGAGGGCAAACGATGGAAACTACAGTCGGCCGGTAAGTTTTTTCCTCCTTTTAAAATTAATTTAAACATAGCTGTACCGGTTAATTCCTTTAAAAAATAGAACAGATGAACTGTTTGTGTGTTTTTTATTTAAACGACAGAGTGAAAAGTCCGTGCTGATTGTGAAAAAGCGTTGAATTTATTTTGTGATCAATGAAATTTTCAAGGCTTTGAAATCTGCGTTCGTCGGACATAGAATGAATTAAAATTGTCATGTTGTTTTGTTCGATTAAGATTAAATACGAATACGTATACGTATGACATACGTTTAAAAATGCATTCTCCCTTTTATTGCGACTTGCCGTATTTCACAAGCCGCTTTTTTTATTTTCACACCAGTTTTGTCATGCAGAAATCGTTTCATGCTGTTGGGTAATTAAAGCAAAGCAAGATCTCGTGTTTCGTGTGCTTTTTGTATATACATTTGCAAAATTTGTGTAGCTTGTTTTAAAATTAAAACACCGTGTCTGAGTAAGACATAGGATTTATAGGCTTTGGAAACTCGGAAACATTTGAGTATCGCTTCTCGGCCTTTTGGCTAAGATCAAAGTGTAGTATCTGTTCTTATCAGCTTAATATCTGATACGTACCCCATGTGGGTACTTCGATATTAAACTGATTTTTGCAACTAGGTGAGATGTTAGGTGCTTGCACCGCTCTTGCCACGAGTTGGCCTGGTATTGCAGTACCTCCAGGATCGGCTCACTCCCCATTTCGGGGAGAAAATTAAAATAGAAAAATAGCTCCTTCTATAGTCTGAGAAACAGCCCCAGTAAAATATTCTCTAATACTTTTTCTATATTATTTTATGTTATGTATTGTATAGTTTTACTCATTGTTGTAAATTAATTCTACTTCTCGCGCATGTAAAATAAATCGCATATTATTTTATTTTTTTATGTCTGTTCTCTGAAAAGTATTTTTTTCTTTTCTAATAATGTGATGGTTTTTTTTTTTCTCTTTTTCTCTCTCGCTTGTATTCATAACAGCATATGTCAGTGTAATAATGTATTCTCGTTCCTTTAAAACAAACTCTATATAAATTTTTAGCGTTACGGAAAAACGCGGGGAAAATAATTACGTCCCCTTCTACTGTTTCAATCATCGTTAATAGCGACGTCGCCTCAGAACGAGGGCAAACGATGGAAACTACAGTCGGCCGGTAAGTTTTTTCCTCCTTTTAAAATTAATTTAAACATAGCTGTACCGGTTAATTCCTTTAAAAAATAGAACAGATGAACTGTTTGTGTGTTTTTTATTTAAACGACAGAGTGAAAAGTCCGTGCTGATTGTGAAAAAGCGTTGAATTTATTTTGTGATCAATGAAATTTTCAAGGCTTTGAAATCTGCGTTCGTCGGACATAGAATGAATTAAAATTGTCATGTTGTTTTGTTCGATTAAGATTAAATACGAATACGTATACGTATGACATACGTTTAAAAATGCATTCTCCCTTTTATTGCGACTTGCCGTATTTCACAAGCCGCTTTTTTTATTTTCACACCAGTTTTGTCATGCAGAAATCGTTTCATGCTGTTGGGTAATTAAAGCAAAGCAAGATCTCGTGTTTCGTGTGCTTTTTGTATATACATTTGCAAAATTTGTGTAGCTTGTTTTAAAATTAAAACACCGTGTCTGAGTAAGACATAGGATTTATAGGCTTTGGAAACTCGGAAACATTTGAGTATCGCTTCTCGGCCTTTTGGCTAAGATCAAAGTGTAGTATCTGTTCTTATCAGCTTAATATCTGATACGTACCCCATGTGGGTACTTCGATATTAAACTGATTTTTGCAACTAGGTGAGATGTTAGGTGCTTGCACCGCTCTTGCCACGAGTTGGCCTGGTATTGCAGTACCTCCAGGATCGGCTCACTCCCCATTTCGGGGAGAAAATTAAAATAGAAAAATAGCTCCTTCTATAGTCTGAGAAACAGCCCCAGTAAAATATTCTCTAATACTTTTTCTATATTATTTTATGTTATGTATTGTATAGTTTTACTCATTGTTGTAAATTAATTCTACTTCTCGCGCATGTAAAATAAATCGCATATTATTTTATTTTTTTATGTCTGTTCTCTGAAAAGTATTTTTTTCTTTTCTAATAATGTGATGGTTTTTTTTTTTCTCTTTTTCTCTCTCGCTTGTATTCATAACAGCATATGTCAGTGTAATAATGTATTCTCGTTCCTTTAAAACAAACTCTATATAAATTTTTAGCGTTACGGAAAAACGCGGGGAAAATAATTACGTCCCCTTCTACTGTTTCAATCATCGTTAATAGCGACGTCGCCTCAGAACGAGGGCAAACGATGGAAACTACAGTCGGCCGGTAAGTTTTTTCCTCCTTTTAAAATTAATTTAAACATAGCTGTACCGGTTAATTCCTTTAAAAAATAGAACAGATGAACTGTTTGTGTGTTTTTTATTTAAACGACAGAGTGAAAAGTCCGTGCTGATTGTGAAAAAGCGTTGAATTTATTTTGTGATCAATGAAATTTTCAAGGCTTTGAAATCTGCGTTCGTCGGACATAGAATGAATTAAAATTGTCATGTTGTTTTGTTCGATTAAGATTAAATACGAATACGTATACGTATGACATACGTTTAAAAATGCATTCTCCCTTTTATTGCGACTTGCCGTATTTCACAAGCCGCTTTTTTTATTTTCACACCAGTTTTGTCATGCAGAAATCGTTTCATGCTGTTGGGTAATTAAAGCAAAGCAAGATCTCGTGTTTCGTGTGCTTTTTGTATATACATTTGCAAAATTTGTGTAGCTTGTTTTAAAATTAAAACACCGTGTCTGAGTAAGACATAGGATTTATAGGCTTTGGAAACTCGGAAACATTTGAGTATCGCTTCTCGGCCTTTTGGCTAAGATCAAAGTGTAGTATCTGTTCTTATCAGCTTAATATCTGATACGTACCCCATGTGGGTACTTCGATATTAAACTGATTTTTGCAACTAGGTGAGATGTTAGGTGCTTGCACCGCTCTTGCCACGAGTTGGCCTGGTATTGCAGTACCTCCAGGATCGGCTCACTCCCCATTTCGGGGAGAAAATTAAAATAGAAAAATAGCTCCTTCTATAGTCTGAGAAACAGCCCCAGTAAAATATTCTCTAATACTTTTTCTATATTATTTTATGTTATGTATTGTATAGTTTTACTCATTGTTGTAAATTAATTCTACTTCTCGCGCATGTAAAATAAATCGCATATTATTTTATTTTTTTATGTCTGTTCTCTGAAAAGTATTTTTTTCTTTTCTAATAATGTGATGGTTTTTTTTTTTCTCTTTTTCTCTCTCGCTTGTATTCATAACAGCATATGTCAGTGTAATAATGTATTCTCGTTCCTTTAAAACAAACTCTATATAAATTTTTAGCGTTACGGAAAAACGCGGGGAAAATAATTACGTCCCCTTCTACTGTTTCAATCATCGTTAATAGCGACGTCGCCTCAGAACGAGGGCAAACGATGGAAACTACAGTCGGCCGGTAAGTTTTTTCCTCCTTTTAAAATTAATTTAAACATAGCTGTACCGGTTAATTCCTTTAAAAAATAGAACAGATGAACTGTTTGTGTGTTTTTTATTTAAACGACAGAGTGAAAAGTCCGTGCTGATTGTGAAAAAGCGTTGAATTTATTTTGTGATCAATGAAATTTTCAAGGCTTTGAAATCTGCGTTCGTCGGACATAGAATGAATTAAAATTGTCATGTTGTTTTGTTCGATTAAGATTAAATACGAATACGTATACGTATGACATACGTTTAAAAATGCATTCTCCCTTTTATTGCGACTTGCCGTATTTCACAAGCCGCTTTTTTTATTTTCACACCAGTTTTGTCATGCAGAAATCGTTTCATGCTGTTGGGTAATTAAAGCAAAGCAAGATCTCGTGTTTCGTGTGCTTTTTGTATATACATTTGCAAAATTTGTGTAGCTTGTTTTAAAATTAAAACACCGTGTCTGAGTAAGACATAGGATTTATAGGCTTTGGAAACTCGGAAACATTTGAGTATCGCTTCTCGGCCTTTTGGCTAAGATCAAAGTGTAGTATCTGTTCTTATCAGCTTAATATCTGATACGTACCCCATGTGGGTACTTCGATATTAAACTGATTTTTGCAACTAGGTGAGATGTTAGGTGCTTGCACCGCTCTTGCCACGAGTTGGCCTGGTATTGCAGTACCTCCAGGATCGGCTCACTCCCCATTTCGGGGAGAAAATTAAAATAGAAAAATAGCTCCTTCTATAGTCTGAGAAACAGCCCCAGTAAAATATTCTCTAATACTTTTTCTATATTATTTTATGTTATGTATTGTATAGTTTTACTCATTGTTGTAAATTAATTCTACTTCTCGCGCATGTAAAATAAATCGCATATTATTTTATTTTTTTATGTCTGTTCTCTGAAAAGTATTTTTTTCTTTTCTAATAATGTGATGGTTTTTTTTTTTCTCTTTTTCTCTCTCGCTTGTATTCATAACAGCATATGTCAGTGTAATAATGTATTCTCGTTCCTTTAAAACAAACTCTATATAAATTTTTAGCGTTACGGAAAAACGCGGGGAAAATAATTACGTCCCCTTCTACTGTTTCAATCATCGTTAATAGCGACGTCGCCTCAGAACGAGGGCAAACGATGGAAACTACAGTCGGCCGGTAAGTTTTTTCCTCCTTTTAAAATTAATTTAAACATAGCTGTACCGGTTAATTCCTTTAAAAAATAGAACAGATGAACTGTTTGTGTGTTTTTTATTTAAACGACAGAGTGAAAAGTCCGTGCTGATTGTGAAAAAGCGTTGAATTTATTTTGTGATCAATGAAATTTTCAAGGCTTTGAAATCTGCGTTCGTCGGACATAGAATGAATTAAAATTGTCATGTTGTTTTGTTCGATTAAGATTAAATACGAATACGTATACGTATGACATACGTTTAAAAATGCATTCTCCCTTTTATTGCGACTTGCCGTATTTCACAAGCCGCTTTTTTTATTTTCACACCAGTTTTGTCATGCAGAAATCGTTTCATGCTGTTGGGTAATTAAAGCAAAGCAAGATCTCGTGTTTCGTGTGCTTTTTGTATATACATTTGCAAAATTTGTGTAGCTTGTTTTAAAATTAAAACACCGTGTCTGAGTAAGACATAGGATTTATAGGCTTTGGAAACTCGGAAACATTTGAGTATCGCTTCTCGGCCTTTTGGCTAAGATCAAAGTGTAGTATCTGTTCTTATCAGCTTAATATCTGATACGTACCCCATGTGGGTACTTCGATATTAAACTGATTTTTGCAACTAGGTGAGATGTTAGGTGCTTGCACCGCTCTTGCCACGAGTTGGCCTGGTATTGCAGTACCTCCAGGATCGGCTCACTCCCCATTTCGGGGAGAAAATTAAAATAGAAAAATAGCTCCTTCTATAGTCTGAGAAACAGCCCCAGTAAAATATTCTCTAATACTTTTTCTATATTATTTTATGTTATGTATTGTATAGTTTTACTCATTGTTGTAAATTAATTCTACTTCTCGCGCATGTAAAATAAATCGCATATTATTTTATTTTTTTATGTCTGTTCTCTGAAAAGTATTTTTTTCTTTTCTAATAATGTGATGGTTTTTTTTTTTCTCTTTTTCTCTCTCGCTTGTATTCATAACAGCATATGTCAGTGTAATAATGTATTCTCGTTCCTTTAAAACAAACTCTATATAAATTTTTAGCGTTACGGAAAAACGCGGGGAAAATAATTACGTCCCCTTCTACTGTTTCAATCATCGTTAATAGCGACGTCGCCTCAGAACGAGGGCAAACGATGGAAACTACAGTCGGCCGGTAAGTTTTTTCCTCCTTTTAAAATTAATTTAAACATAGCTGTACCGGTTAATTCCTTTAAAAAATAGAACAGATGAACTGTTTGTGTGTTTTTTATTTAAACGACAGAGTGAAAAGTCCGTGCTGATTGTGAAAAAGCGTTGAATTTATTTTGTGATCAATGAAATTTTCAAGGCTTTGAAATCTGCGTTCGTCGGACATAGAATGAATTAAAATTGTCATGTTGTTTTGTTCGATTAAGATTAAATACGAATACGTATACGTATGACATACGTTTAAAAATGCATTCTCCCTTTTATTGCGACTTGCCGTATTTCACAAGCCGCTTTTTTTATTTTCACACCAGTTTTGTCATGCAGAAATCGTTTCATGCTGTTGGGTAATTAAAGCAAAGCAAGATCTCGTGTTTCGTGTGCTTTTTGTATATACATTTGCAAAATTTGTGTAGCTTGTTTTAAAATTAAAACACCGTGTCTGAGTAAGACATAGGATTTATAGGCTTTGGAAACTCGGAAACATTTGAGTATCGCTTCTCGGCCTTTTGGCTAAGATCAAAGTGTAGTATCTGTTCTTATCAGCTTAATATCTGATACGTACCCCATGTGGGTACTTCGATATTAAACTGATTTTTGCAACTAGGTGAGATGTTAGGTGCTTGCACCGCTCTTGCCACGAGTTGGCCTGGTATTGCAGTACCTCCAGGATCGGCTCACTCCCCATTTCGGGGAGAAAATTAAAATAGAAAAATAGCTCCTTCTATAGTCTGAGAAACAGCCCCAGTAAAATATTCTCTAATACTTTTTCTATATTATTTTATGTTATGTATTGTATAGTTTTACTCATTGTTGTAAATTAATTCTACTTCTCGCGCATGTAAAATAAATCGCATATTATTTTATTTTTTTATGTCTGTTCTCTGAAAAGTATTTTTTTCTTTTCTAATAATGTGATGGTTTTTTTTTTTCTCTTTTTCTCTCTCGCTTGTATTCATAACAGCATATGTCAGTGTAATAATGTATTCTCGTTCCTTTAAAACAAACTCTATATAAATTTTTAGCGTTACGGAAAAACGCGGGGAAAATAATTACGTCCCCTTCTACTGTTTCAATCATCGTTAATAGCGACGTCGCCTCAGAACGAGGGCAAACGATGGAAACTACAGTCGGCCGGTAAGTTTTTTCCTCCTTTTAAAATTAATTTAAACATAGCTGTACCGGTTAATTCCTTTAAAAAATAGAACAGATGAACTGTTTGTGTGTTTTTTATTTAAACGACAGAGTGAAAAGTCCGTGCTGATTGTGAAAAAGCGTTGAATTTATTTTGTGATCAATGAAATTTTCAAGGCTTTGAAATCTGCGTTCGTCGGACATAGAATGAATTAAAATTGTCATGTTGTTTTGTTCGATTAAGATTAAATACGAATACGTATACGTATGACATACGTTTAAAAATGCATTCTCCCTTTTATTGCGACTTGCCGTATTTCACAAGCCGCTTTTTTTATTTTCACACCAGTTTTGTCATGCAGAAATCGTTTCATGCTGTTGGGTAATTAAAGCAAAGCAAGATCTCGTGTTTCGTGTGCTTTTTGTATATACATTTGCAAAATTTGTGTAGCTTGTTTTAAAATTAAAACACCGTGTCTGAGTAAGACATAGGATTTATAGGCTTTGGAAACTCGGAAACATTTGAGTATCGCTTCTCGGCCTTTTGGCTAAGATCAAAGTGTAGTATCTGTTCTTATCAGCTTAATATCTGATACGTACCCCATGTGGGTACTTCGATATTAAACTGATTTTTGCAACTAGGTGAGATGTTAGGTGCTTGCACCGCTCTTGCCACGAGTTGGCCTGGTATTGCAGTACCTCCAGGATCGGCTCACTCCCCATTTCGGGGAGAAAATTAAAATAGAAAAATAGCTCCTTCTATAGTCTGAGAAACAGCCCCAGTAAAATATTCTCTAATACTTTTTCTATATTATTTTATGTTATGTATTGTATAGTTTTACTCATTGTTGTAAATTAATTCTACTTCTCGCGCATGTAAAATAAATCGCATATTATTTTATTTTTTTATGTCTGTTCTCTGAAAAGTATTTTTTTCTTTTCTAATAATGTGATGGTTTTTTTTTTTCTCTTTTTCTCTCTCGCTTGTATTCATAACAGCATATGTCAGTGTAATAATGTATTCTCGTTCCTTTAAAACAAACTCTATATAAATTTTTAGCGTTACGGAAAAACGCGGGGAAAATAATTACGTCCCCTTCTACTGTTTCAATCATCGTTAATAGCGACGTCGCCTCAGAACGAGGGCAAACGATGGAAACTACAGTCGGCCGGTAAGTTTTTTCCTCCTTTTAAAATTAATTTAAACATAGCTGTACCGGTTAATTCCTTTAAAAAATAGAACAGATGAACTGTTTGTGTGTTTTTTATTTAAACGACAGAGTGAAAAGTCCGTGCTGATTGTGAAAAAGCGTTGAATTTATTTTGTGATCAATGAAATTTTCAAGGCTTTGTAATCTGCGTTCGTCGGACATAGAATGAATTAAAATTGTCATGTTGTTTTGTTCGATTAAGATTAAATACGAATACGTATACGTATGACATACGTTTAAAAATGCATTCTCCCTTTTATTGCGACTTGCCGTATTTCACAAGCCGCTTTTTTTATTTTCACACCAGTTTTGTCATGCAGAAATCGTTTCATGCTGTTGGGTAATTAAAGCAAAGCAAGATCTCGTGTTTCGTGTGCTTTTTGTATATACATTTGCAAAATTTGTGTAGCTTGTTTTAAAATTAAAACACCGTGTCTGAGTAAGACATAGGATTTATAGGCTTTGGAAACTCGGAAACATTTGAGTATCGCTTCTCGGCCTTTTGGCTAAGATCAAAGTGTAGTATCTGTTCTTATCAGCTTAATATCTGATACGTACCCCATGTGGGTACTTCGATATTAAACTGATTTTTGCAACTAGGTGAGATGTTAGGTGCTTGCACCGCTCTTGCCACGAGTTGGCCTGGTATTGCAGTACCTCCAGGATCGGCTCACTCCCCATTTCGGGGAGAAAATTAAAATAGAAAAATAGCTCCTTCTATAGTCTGAGAAACAGCCCCAGTAAAATATTCTCTAATACTTTTTCTATATTATTTTATGTTATGTATTGTATAGTTTTACTCATTGTTGTAAATTAATTCTACTTCTCGCGCATGTAAAATAAATCGCATATTATTTTATTTTTTTATGTCTGTTCTCTGAAAAGTATTTTTTTCTTTTCTAATAATGTGATGGTTTTTTTTTTTCTCTTTTTCTCTCTCGCTTGTATTCATAACAGCATATGTCAGTGTAATAATGTATTCTCGTTCCTTTAAAACAAACTCTATATAAATTTTTAGCGTTACGGAAAAACGCGGGGAAAATAATTACGTCCCCTTCTACTGTTTCAATCATCGTTAATAGCGACGTCGCCTCAGAACGAGGGCAAACGATGGAAACTACAGTCGGCCGGTAAGTTTTTTCCTCCTTTTAAAATTAATTTAAACATAGCTGTACCGGTTAATTCCTTTAAAAAATAGAACAGATGAACTGTTTGTGTGTTTTTTATTTAAACGACAGAGTGAAAAGTCCGTGCTGATTGTGAAAAAGCGTTGAATTTATTTTGTGATCAATGAAATTTTCAAGGCTTTGAAATCTGCGTTCGTCGGACATAGAATGAATTAAAATTGTCATGTTGTTTTGTTCGATTAAGATTAAATACGAATACGTATACGTATGACATACGTTTAAAAATGCATTCTCCCTTTTATTGCGACTTGCCGTATTTCACAAGCCGCTTTTTTTATTTTCACACCAGTTTTGTCATGCAGAAATCGTTTCATGCTGTTGGGTAATTAAAGCAAAGCAAGATCTCGTGTTTCGTGTGCTTTTTGTATATACATTTGCAAAATTTGTGTAGCTTGTTTTAAAATTAAAACACCGTGTCTGAGTAAGACATAGGATTTATAGGCTTTGGAAACTCGGAAACATTTGAGTATCGCTTCTCGGCCTTTTGGCTAAGATCAAAGTGTAGTATCTGTTCTTATCAGCTTAATATCTGATACGTACCCCATGTGGGTACTTCGATATTAAACTGATTTTTGCAACTAGGTGAGATGTTAGGTGCTTGCACCGCTCTTGCCACGAGTTGGCCTGGTATTGCAGTACCTCCAGGATCGGCTCACTCCCCATTTCGGGGAGAAAATTAAAATAGAAAAATAGCTCCTTCTATAGTCTGAGAAACAGCCCCAGTAAAATATTCTCTAATACTTTTTCTATATTATTTTATGTTATGTATTGTATAGTTTTACTCATTGTTGTAAATTAATTCTACTTCTCGCGCATGTAAAATAAATCGCATATTATTTTATTTTTTTATGTCTGTTCTCTGAAAAGTATTTTTTTCTTTTCTAATAATGTGATGGTTTTTTTTTTTTCTCTTTTTCTCTCTCGCTTGTATTCATAACAGCATATGTCAGTGTAATAATGTATTCTCGTTCCTTTAAAACAAACTCTATATAAATTTTTAGCGTTACGGAAAAACGCGGGGAAAATAATTACGTCCCCTTCTACTGTTTCAATCATCGTTAATAGCGACGTCGCCTCAGAACGAGGGCAAACGATGGAAACTACAGTCGGCCGGTAAGTTTTTTCCTCCTTTTAAAATTAATTTAAACATAGCTGTACCGGTTAATTCCTTTAAAAAATAGAACAGATGAACTGTTTGTGTGTTTTTTATTTAAACGACAGAGTGAAAAGTCCGTGCTGATTGTGAAAAAGCGTTGAATTTATTTTGTGATCAATGAAATTTTCAAGGCTTTGAAATCTGCGTTCGTCGGACATAGAATGAATTAAAATTGTCATGTTGTTTTGTTCGATTAAGATTAAATACGAATACGTATACGTATGACATACGTTTAAAAATGCATTCTCCCTTTTATTGCGACTTGCCGTATTTCACAAGCCGCTTTTTTTATTTTCACACCAGTTTTGTCATGCAGAAATCGTTTCATGCTGTTGGGTAATTAAAGCAAAGCAAGATCTCGTGTTTCGTGTGCTTTTTGTATATACATTTGCAAAATTTGTGTAGCTTGTTTTAAAATTAAAACACCGTGTCTGAGTAAGACATAGGATTTATAGGCTTTGGAAACTCGGAAACATTTGAGTATCGCTTCTCGGCCTTTTGGCTAAGATCAAAGTGTAGTATCTGTTCTTATCAGCTTAATATCTGATACGTACCCCATGTGGGTACTTCGATATTAAACTGATTTTTGCAACTAGGTGAGATGTTAGGTGCTTGCACCGCTCTTGCCACGAGTTGGCCTGGTATTGCAGTACCTCCAGGATCGGCTCACTCCCCATTTCGGGGAGAAAATTAAAATAGAAAAATAGCTCCTTCTATAGTCTGAGAAACAGCCCCAGTAAAATATTCTCTAATACTTTTTCTATATTATTTTATGTTATGTATTGTATAGTTTTACTCATTGTTGTAAATTAATTCTACTTCTCGCGCATGTAAAATAAATCGCATATTATTTTATTTTTTTATGTCTGTTCTCTGAAAAGTATTTTTTTCTTTTCTAATAATGTGATGGTTTTTTTTTTTTCTCTTTTTCTCTCTCGCTTGTATTCATAACAGCATATGTCAGTGTAATAATGTATTCTCGTTCCTTTAAAACAAACTCTATATAAATTTTTAGCGTTACGGAAAAACGCGGGGAAAATAATTACGTCCCCTTCTACTGTTTCAATCATCGTTAATAGCGACGTCGCCTCAGAACGAGGGCAAACGATGGAAACTACAGTCGGCCGGTAAGTTTTTTCCTCCTTTTAAAATTAATTTAAACATAGCTGTACCGGTTAATTCCTTTAAAAAATAGAACAGATGAACTGTTTGTGTGTTTTTTATTTAAACGACAGAGTGAAAAGTCCGTGCTGATTGTGAAAAAGCGTTGAATTTATTTTGTGATCAATGAAATTTTCAAGGCTTTGAAATCTGCGTTCGTCGGACATAGAATGAATTAAAATTGTCATGTTGTTTTGTTCGATTAAGATTAAATACGAATACGTATACGTATGACATACGTTTAAAAATGCATTCTCCCTTTTATTGCGACTTGCCGTATTTCACAAGCCGCTTTTTTTATTTTCACACCAGTTTTGTCATGCAGAAATCGTTTCATGCTGTTGGGTAATTAAAGCAAAGCAAGATCTCGTGTTTCGTGTGCTTTTTGTATATACATTTGCAAAATTTGTGTAGCTTGTTTTAAAATTAAAACACCGTGTCTGAGTAAGACATAGGATTTATAGGCTTTGGAAACTCGGAAACATTTGAGTATCGCTTCTCGGCCTTTTGGCTAAGATCAAAGTGTAGTATCTGTTCTTATCAGCTTAATATCTGATACGTACCCCATGTGGGTACTTCGATATTAAACTGATTTTTGCAACTAGGTGAGATGTTAGGTGCTTGCACCGCTCTTGCCACGAGTTGGCCTGGTATTGCAGTACCTCCAGGATCGGCTCACTCCCCATTTCGGGGAGAAAATTAAAATAGAAAAATAGCTCCTTCTATAGTCTGAGAAACAGCCCCAGTAAAATATTCTCTAATACTTTTTCTATATTATTTTATGTTATGTATTGTATAGTTTTACTCATTGTTGTAAATTAATTCTACTTCTCGCGCATGTAAAATAAATCGCATATTATTTTATTTTTTTATGTCTGTTCTCTGAAAAGTATTTTTTTCTTTTCTAATAATGTGATGGTTTTTTTTTTTCTCTTTTTCTCTCTCGCTTGTATTCATAACAGCATATGTCAGTGTAATAATGTATTCTCGTTCCTTTAAAACAAACTCTATATAAATTTTTAGCGTTACGGAAAAACGCGGGGAAAATAATTACGTCCCCTTCTACTGTTTCAATCATCGTTAATAGCGACGTCGCCTCAGAACGAGGGCAAACGATGGAAACTACAGTCGGCCGGTAAGTTTTTTCCTCCTTTTAAAATTAATTTAAACATAGCTGTACCGGTTAATTCCTTTAAAAAATAGAACAGATGAACTGTTTGTGTGTTTTTTATTTAAACGACAGAGTGAAAAGTCCGTGCTGATTGTGAAAAAGCGTTGAATTTATTTTGTGATCAATGAAATTTTCAAGGCTTTGTAATCTGCGTTCGTCGGACATAGAATGAATTAAAATTGTCATGTTGTTTTGTTCGATTAAGATTAAATACGAATACGTATACGTATGACATACGTTTAAAAATGCATTCTCCCTTTTATTGCGACTTGCCGTATTTCACAAGCCGCTTTTTTTATTTTCACACCAGTTTTGTCATGCAGAAATCGTTTCATGCTGTTGGGTAATTAAAGCAAAGCAAGATCTCGTGTTTCGTGTGCTTTTTGTATATACATTTGCAAAATTTGTGTAGCTTGTTTTAAAATTAAAACACCGTGTCTGAGTAAGACATAGGATTTATAGGCTTTGGAAACTCGGAAACATTTGAGTATCGCTTCTCGGCCTTTTGGCTAAGATCAAAGTGTAGTATCTGTTCTTATCAGCTTAATATCTGATACGTACCCCATGTGGGTACTTCGATATTAAACTGATTTTTGCAACTAGGTGAGATGTTAGGTGCTTGCACCGCTCTTGCCACGAGTTGGCCTGGTATTGCAGTACCTCCAGGATCGGCTCACTCCCCATTTCGGGGAGAAAATTAAAATAGAAAAATAGCTCCTTCTATAGTCTGAGAAACAGCCCCAGTAAAATATTCTCTAATACTTTTTCTATATTATTTTATGTTATGTATTGTATAGTTTTACTCATTGTTGTAAATTAATTCTACTTCTCGCGCATGTAAAATAAATCGCATATTATTTTATTTTTTTATGTCTGTTCTCTGAAAAGTATTTTTTTCTTTTCTAATAATGTGATGGTTTTTTTTTTTCTCTTTTTCTCTCTCGCTTGTATTCATAACAGCATATGTCAGTGTAATAATGTATTCTCGTTCCTTTAAAACAAACTCTATATAAATTTTTAGCGTTACGGAAAAACGCGGGGAAAATAATTACGTCCCCTTCTACTGTTTCAATCATCGTTAATAGCGACGTCGCCTCAGAACGAGGGCAAACGATGGAAACTACAGTCGGCCGGTAAGTTTTTTCCTCCTTTTAAAATTAATTTAAACATAGCTGTACCGGTTAATTCCTTTAAAAAATAGAACAGATGAACTGTTTGTGTGTTTTTTATTTAAACGACAGAGTGAAAAGTCCGTGCTGATTGTGAAAAAGCGTTGAATTTATTTTGTGATCAATGAAATTTTCAAGGCTTTGAAATCTGCGTTCGTCGGACATAGAATGAATTAAAATTGTCATGTTGTTTTGTTCGATTAAGATTAAATACGAATACGTATACGTATGACATACGTTTAAAAATGCATTCTCCCTTTTATTGCGACTTGCCGTATTTCACAAGCCGCTTTTTTTATTTTCACACCAGTTTTGTCATGCAGAAATCGTTTCATGCTGTTGGGTAATTAAAGCAAAGCAAGATCTCGTGTTTCGTGTGCTTTTTGTATATACATTTGCAAAATTTGTGTAGCTTGTTTTAAAATTAAAACACCGTGTCTGAGTAAGACATAGGATTTATAGGCTTTGGAAACTCGGAAACATTTGAGTATCGCTTCTCGGCCTTTTGGCTAAGATCAAAGTGTAGTATCTGTTCTTATCAGCTTAATATCTGATACGTACCCCATGTGGGTACTTCGATATTAAACTGATTTTTGCAACTAGGTGAGATGTTAGGTGCTTGCACCGCTCTTGCCACGAGTTGGCCTGGTATTGCAGTACCTCCAGGATCGGCTCACTCCCCATTTCGGGGAGAAAATTAAAATAGAAAAATAGCTCCTTCTATAGTCTGAGAAACAGCCCCAGTAAAATATTCTCTAATACTTTTTCTATATTATTTTATGTTATGTATTGTATAGTTTTACTCATTGTTGTAAATTAATTCTACTTCTCGCGCATGTAAAATAAATCGCATATTATTTTATTTTTTTATGTCTGTTCTCTGAAAAGTATTTTTTTCTTTTCTAATAATGTGATGGTTTTTTTTTTTTCTCTTTTTCTCTCTCGCTTGTATTCATAACAGCATATGTCAGTGTAATAATGTATTCTCGTTCCTTTAAAACAAACTCTATATAAATTTTTAGCGTTACGGAAAAACGCGGGGAAAATAATTACGTCCCCTTCTACTGTTTCAATCATCGTTAATAGCGACGTCGCCTCAGAACGAGGGCAAACGATGGAAACTACAGTCGGCCGGTAAGTTTTTTCCTCCTTTTAAAATTAATTTAAACATAGCTGTACCGGTTAATTCCTTTAAAAAATAGAACAGATGAACTGTTTGTGTGTTTTTTATTTAAACGACAGAGTGAAAAGTCCGTGCTGATTGTGAAAAAGCGTTGAATTTATTTTGTGATCAATGAAATTTTCAAGGCTTTGAAATCTGCGTTCGTCGGACATAGAATGAATTAAAATTGTCATGTTGTTTTGTTCGATTAAGATTAAATACGAATACGTATACGTATGACATACGTTTAAAAATGCATTCTCCCTTTTATTGCGACTTGCCGTATTTCACAAGCCGCTTTTTTTATTTTCACACCAGTTTTGTCATGCAGAAATCGTTTCATGCTGTTGGGTAATTAAAGCAAAGCAAGATCTCGTGTTTCGTGTGCTTTTTGTATATACATTTGCAAAATTTGTGTAGCTTGTTTTAAAATTAAAACACCGTGTCTGAGTAAGACATAGGATTTATAGGCTTTGGAAACTCGGAAACATTTGAGTATCGCTTCTCGGCCTTTTGGCTAAGATCAAAGTGTAGTATCTGTTCTTATCAGCTTAATATCTGATACGTACCCCATGTGGGTACTTCGATATTAAACTGATTTTTGCAACTAGGTGAGATGTTAGGTGCTTGCACCGCTCTTGCCACGAGTTGGCCTGGTATTGCAGTACCTCCAGGATCGGCTCACTCCCCATTTCGGGGAGAAAATTAAAATAGAAAAATAGCTCCTTCTATAGTCTGAGAAACAGCCCCAGTAAAATATTCTCTAATACTTTTTCTATATTATTTTATGTTATGTATTGTATAGTTTTACTCATTGTTGTAAATTAATTCTACTTCTCGCGCATGTAAAATAAATCGCATATTATTTTATTTTTTTATGTCTGTTCTCTGAAAAGTATTTTTTTCTTTTCTAATAATGTGATGGTTTTTTTTTTTTCTCTTTTTCTCTCTCGCTTGTATTCATAACAGCATATGTCAGTGTAATAATGTATTCTCGTTCCTTTAAAACAAACTCTATATAAATTTTTAGCGTTACGGAAAAACGCGGGGAAAATAATTACGTCCCCTTCTACTGTTTCAATCATCGTTAATAGCGACGTCGCCTCAGAACGAGGGCAAACGATGGAAACTACAGTCGGCCGGTAAGTTTTTTCCTCCTTTTAAAATTAATTTAAACATAGCTGTACCGGTTAATTCCTTTAAAAAATAGAACAGATGAACTGTTTGTGTGTTTTTTATTTAAACGACAGAGTGAAAAGTCCGTGCTGATTGTGAAAAAGCGTTGAATTTATTTTGTGATCAATGAAATTTTCAAGGCTTTGAAATCTGCGTTCGTCGGACATAGAATGAATTAAAATTGTCATGTTGTTTTGTTCGATTAAGATTAAATACGAATACGTATACGTATGACATACGTTTAAAAATGCATTCTCCCTTTTATTGCGACTTGCCGTATTTCACAAGCCGCTTTTTTTATTTTCACACCAGTTTTGTCATGCAGAAATCGTTTCATGCTGTTGGGTAATTAAAGCAAAGCAAGATCTCGTGTTTCGTGTGCTTTTTGTATATACATTTGCAAAATTTGTGTAGCTTGTTTTAAAATTAAAACACCGTGTCTGAGTAAGACATAGGATTTATAGGCTTTGGAAACTCGGAAACATTTGAGTATCGCTTCTCGGCCTTTTGGCTAAGATCAAAGTGTAGTATCTGTTCTTATCAGCTTAATATCTGATACGTACCCCATGTGGGTACTTCGATATTAAACTGATTTTTGCAACTAGGTGAGATGTTAGGTGCTTGCACCGCTCTTGCCACGAGTTGGCCTGGTATTGCAGTACCTCCAGGATCGGCTCACTCCCCATTTCGGGGAGAAAATTAAAATAGAAAAATAGCTCCTTCTATAGTCTGAGAAACAGCCCCAGTAAAATATTCTCTAATACTTTTTCTATATTATTTTATGTTATGTATTGTATAGTTTTACTCATTGTTGTAAATTAATTCTACTTCTCGCGCATGTAAAATAAATCGCATATTATTTTATTTTTTTATGTCTGTTCTCTGAAAAGTATTTTTTTCTTTTCTAATAATGTGATGGTTTTTTTTTTTCTCTTTTTCTCTCTCGCTTGTATTCATAACAGCATATGTCAGTGTAATAATGTATTCTCGTTCCTTTAAAACAAACTCTATATAAATTTTTAGCGTTACGGAAAAACGCGGGGAAAATAATTACGTCCCCTTCTACTGTTTCAATCATCGTTAATAGCGACGTCGCCTCAGAACGAGGGCAAACGATGGAAACTACAGTCGGCCGGTAAGTTTTTTCCTCCTTTTAAAATTAATTTAAACATAGCTGTACCGGTTAATTCCTTTAAAAAATAGAACAGA
>NW_026963798.1:0-13457 GCF_036588685.1 Mytilus trossulus | reverse complement strand
TTAATTTTCATTTATGTTCTAAAAGAAATGCACTACGAATTAATTGTGTTCTCGGACCTAAGAGGTGAAGTCTGTAAATATAGAATCTGTACTTTGGCAACTTCCCTAAATGATTTGACGGTTTCAATTTGTCAAATAGCATGAAACTAAAGGATTTAAACTTTTATTTTATAGAATTTCTGCAAAAATGACCAATTTTGGCATTTTATGGTCAAAATAGGCATTTTAAGGCTTTTTCAATAATGATGCATACATGGCATCCTGACTTTTTATCTGACAGGTTTTCATGTGTCAATACTTGTGTTTATATGCCTTTATCTAGTTCTTTTACTTGTTTATGAACTCAGAATCTACAGAAAAGAACATTATCTCAGACAATATGTACAAAATGTGTTGTATAAATGACCCTTGTCTAACGCCCTGTTTGGATGAAGTCAAAAGTGGGGTTCTTGGTACATAAAATTTGAAGTCCACAATAAAGACCTCACTAAATTTGTATCAAAAGCACTTTACAATGTCTATTGTACCTGTTCCATCTCACATAATATCTTTCTTTTCTTCTGTAGGATAGCAAGTGGTTTAGATATAAGCCTGTTGAGACTAAAATTGCATTCAAGTTTTTCATTAAAAAGGCAAAAATCTTTGTATCAGACCATACTGTCTGTAAGAAAAGTTAATTGCAAGAGCCTTTTTGGGCTCAGATTTGTTGTATCATGTCACATGAGTATAGAAATGATAAAAAGACACAATTTTTTATTTCTTATAGCCTCAATATGCATTTTTTAATGTAAATATGTGGCACGGCCAAAATTGACCCTTATATCTTTCCAGTCTTACTTGGCTTAAGACCCTTTTAAAATAATATGATATGTTATTTGTGACTTTTCTTTCCATTTAAAGTACATTTAATACATATGTAAGGATTATTTATAACCAAAAAGTTTCACAAATTTAAAATTGCTGGAAAATATTACATCTTCATGTAAGGCCCCCTTTTATTGAAAAACCTCAATTTTTAGGCCCAGGCTGATATAAATTTGACTTTTGAATAATTATGCTAAGTCTGATAAATCAAATGAGTACTCTATTGCTTTTAGTACATAATAAATGATATATTAGGGCATCTAAAAAGCATTTTTTTGCAATATTTTAATTTTCAAATCCCAAAATGTTGATAGTTGAAATTATTCAATTTTAACGTCAAAATTTAACACGCAAAGATGAGTATAGAATTTAGCACATTGTCTATAATATATATCCTATTGTTATGAAACTTTGCAAGCAGTGTTATAATTTATTAAGCTCTGGTCATACCAAGTTTTTTTAAGATTTGTCAACTCTTTCTATCCTAAGAGGTGAAGTCTGTAAATATAGAATCTGTACTTTGGCAACTTCCCTAAATGATTTGACGGTTTCAATTTGTCAAATAGCATGAAACTAAAGGATTTAAACTTTTATTTTATAGAATTTCTGCAAAAATGACCAATTTTGGCATTTTATGGTCAAAATAGGCATTTTAAGGCTTTTTCAATAATGATGCATACATGGCATCCTGACTTTTTATCTGACAGGTTTTCATGTGTCAATACTTGTGTTTATATGCCTTTATCTAGTTCTTTTACTTGTTTATGAACTCAGAATCTACAGAAAAGAACATTATCTCAGACAATATGTACAAAATGTGTTGTATAAATGACCCTTGTCTAACGCCCTGTTTGGATGAAGTCAAAAGTGGGGTTCTTGGTACATAAAATTTGAAGTCCACAATAAAGACCTCACTAAATTTGTATCAAAAGCACTTTACAATGTCTATTGTACCTGTTCCATCTCACATAATATCTTTCTTTTCTTCTGTAGGATAGCAAGTGGTTTAGATATAAGCCTGTTGAGACTAAAATTGCATTCAAGTTTTTCATTAAAAAGGCAAAAATCTTTGTATCAGACCATACTGTCTGTAAGAAAAGTTAATTGCAAGAGCCTTTTTGGGCTCAGATTTGTTGTATCATGTCACATGAGTATAGAAATGATAAAAAGACACAATTTTTTATTTCTTATAGCCTCAATATGCATTTTTTAATGTAAATATGTGGCACGGCCAAAATTGACCCTTATATCTTTCCAGTCTTACTTGGCTTAAGACCCTTTTAAAATAATATGATATGTTATTTGTGACTTTTCTTTCCATTTAAAGTACATTTAATACATATGTAAGGATTATTTATAACCAAAAAGTTTCACAAATTTAAAATTGCTGGAAAATATTACATCTTCATGTAAGGCCCCCTTTTATTGAAAAACCTCAATTTTTAGGCCCAGGCTGATATAAATTTGACTTTTGAATAATTATGCTAAGTCTGATAAATCAAATGAGTACTCTATTGCTTTTAGTACATAATAAATGATATATTAGGGCATCTAAAAAGCATTTTTTTGCAATATTTTAATTTTCAAATCCCAAAATGTTGATAGTTGAAATTATTCAATTTTAACGTCAAAATTTAACACGCAAAGATGAGTATAGAATTTAGCACATTGTCTATAATATATATCCTATTGTTATGAAACTTTGCAAGCAGTGTTATAATTTATTAAGCTCTGGTCATACCAAGTTTTTTTAAGATTTGTCAACTCTTTCTATCCTATTAGGTCCGAGACCACAATTGTCGTCCCTTGATTTTCGTTGTTCACGAATATAGTCCCTAGTGTTAACAGTGGGTTACTTGCCAATAATTTTTATACCCCTTCCAAATTTATTTCTCCATGTTTAATGCCTCAAATTGTAAGTAGGGGGTTGAAACTACACTGTAAAAAAATTTGGGTCCAGAATTTTACAGGAAAGTAGTGATTTGGTCCAGCTGAAAAAGGTTAAAAATTAGCACTTCGGAAGCTGTCAAAAGATTTCAAGACACTCTAAACACAAAATTGTCCATATTTTGAGTTAGAGGCGATGAAGTTTTCTATATTTTTGATATAATTTGTCCCAAAAGTAGTACAACACACTGTAAAAATTTCATTGAGAAAGCGCAGGTGGGATTTTTTTAATTTTCATTTATGTTCTAAAAGAAATGCACTACGAATTAATTGTGTTCTCGGACCTAAGAGGTGAAGTCTGTAAATATAGAATCTGTACTTTGGCAACTTCCCTAAATGATTTGACGGTTTCAATTTGTCAAATAGCATGAAACTAAAGGATTTAAACTTTTATTTTATAGAATTTCTGCAAAAATGACCAATTTTGGCATTTTATGGTCAAAATAGGCATTTTAAGGCTTTTTCAATAATGATGCATACATGGCATCCTGACTTTTTATCTGACAGGTTTTCATGTGTCAATACTTGTGTTTATATGCCTTTATCTAGTTCTTTTACTTGTTTATGAACTCAGAATCTACAGAAAAGAACATTATCTCAGACAATATGTACAAAATGTGTTGTATAAATGACCCTTGTCTAACGCCCTGTTTGGATGAAGTCAAAAGTGGGGTTCTTGGTACATAAAATTTGAAGTCCACAATAAAGACCTCACTAAATTTGTATCAAAAGCACTTTACAATGTCTATTGTACCTGTTCCATCTCACATAATATCTTTCTTTTCTTCTGTAGGATAGCAAGTGGTTTAGATATAAGCCTGTTGAGACTAAAATTGCATTCAAGTTTTTCATTAAAAAGGCAAAAATCTTTGTATCAGACCATACTGTCTGTAAGAAAAGTTAATTGCAAGAGCCTTTTTGGGCTCAGATTTGTTGTATCATGTCACATGAGTATAGAAATGATAAAAAGACACAATTTTTTATTTCTTATAGCCTCAATATGCATTTTTTAATGTAAATATGTGGCACGGCCAAAATTGACCCTTATATCTTTCCAGTCTTACTTGGCTTAAGACCCTTTTAAAATAATATGATATGTTATTTGTGACTTTTCTTTCCATTTAAAGTACATTTAATACATATGTAAGGATTATTTATAACCAAAAAGTTTCACAAATTTAAAATTGCTGGAAAATATTACATCTTCATGTAAGGCCCCCTTTTATTGAAAAACCTCAATTTTTAGGCCCAGGCTGATATAAATTTGACTTTTGAATAATTATGCTAAGTCTGATAAATCAAATGAGTACTCTATTGCTTTTAGTACATAATAAATGATATATTAGGGCATCTAAAAAGCATTTTTTTGCAATATTTTAATTTTCAAATCCCAAAATGTTGATAGTTGAAATTATTCAATTTTAACGTCAAAATTTAACACGCAAAGATGAGTATAGAATTTAGCACATTGTCTATAATATATATCCTATTGTTATGAAACTTTGCAAGCAGTGTTATAATTTATTAAGCTCTGGTCATACCAAGTTTTTTTAAGATTTGTCAACTCTTTCTATCCTATTAGGTCCGAGACCACAATTGTCGTCCCTTGATTTTCGTTGTTCACGAATATAGTCCCTAGTGTTAACAGTGGGTTACTTGCCAATAATTTTTATACCCCTTCCAAATTTATTTCTCCATGTTTAATGCCTCAAATTGTAAGTAGGGGGTTGAAACTACACTGTAAAAAAATTTGGGTCCAGAATTTTACAGGAAAGTAGTGATTTGGTCCAGCTGAAAAAGGTTAAAAATTAGCACTTCGGAAGCTGTCAAAAGATTTCAAGACACTCTAAACACAAAATTGTCCATATTTTGAGTTAGAGGCGATGAAGTTTTCTATATTTTTGATATAATTTGTCCCAAAAGTAGTACAACACACTGTAAAAATTTCATTGAGAAAGCGCAGGTGGGATTTTTTTAATTTTCATTTATGTTCTAAAAGAAATGCACTACGAATTAATTGTGTTCTCGGACCTAAGAGGTGAAGTCTGTAAATATAGAATCTGTACTTTGGCAACTTCCCTAAATGATTTGACGGTTTCAATTTGTCAAATAGCATGAAACTAAAGGATTTAAACTTTTATTTTATAGAATTTCTGCAAAAATGACCAATTTTGGCATTTTATGGTCAAAATAGGCATTTTAAGGCTTTTTCAATAATGATGCATACATGGCATCCTGACTTTTTATCTGACAGGTTTTCATGTGTCAATACTTGTGTTTATATGCCTTTATCTAGTTCTTTTACTTGTTTATGAACTCAGAATCTACAGAAAAGAACATTATCTCAGACAATATGTACAAAATGTGTTGTATAAATGACCCTTGTCTAACGCCCTGTTTGGATGAAGTCAAAAGTGGGGTTCTTGGTACATAAAATTTGAAGTCCACAATAAAGACCTCACTAAATTTGTATCAAAAGCACTTTACAATGTCTATTGTACCTGTTCCATCTCACATAATATCTTTCTTTTCTTCTGTAGGATAGCAAGTGGTTTAGATATAAGCCTGTTGAGACTAAAATTGCATTCAAGTTTTTCATTAAAAAGGCAAAAATCTTTGTATCAGACCATACTGTCTGTAAGAAAAGTTAATTGCAAGAGCCTTTTTGGGCTCAGATTTGTTGTATCATGTCACATGAGTATAGAAATGATAAAAAGACACAATTTTTTATTTCTTATAGCCTCAATATGCATTTTTTAATGTAAATATGTGGCACGGCCAAAATTGACCCTTATATCTTTCCAGTCTTACTTGGCTTAAGACCCTTTTAAAATAATATGATATGTTATTTGTGACTTTTCTTTCCATTTAAAGTACATTTAATACATATGTAAGGATTATTTATAACCAAAAAGTTTCACAAATTTAAAATTGCTGGAAAATATTACATCTTCATGTAAGGCCCCCTTTTATTGAAAAACCTCAATTTTTAGGCCCAGGCTGATATAAATTTGACTTTTGAATAATTATGCTAAGTCTGATAAATCAAATGAGTACTCTATTGCTTTTAGTACATAATAAATGATATATTAGGGCATCTAAAAAGCATTTTTTTGCAATATTTTAATTTTCAAATCCCAAAATGTTGATAGTTGAAATTATTCAATTTTAACGTCAAAATTTAACACGCAAAGATGAGTATAGAATTTAGCACATTGTCTATAATATATATCCTATTGTTATGAAACTTTGCAAGCAGTGTTATAATTTATTAAGCTCTGGTCATACCAAGTTTTTTTAAGATTTGTCAACTCTTTCTATCCTATTAGGTCCGAGACCACAATTGTCGTCCCTTGATTTTCGTTGTTCACGAATATAGTCCCTAGTGTTAACAGTGGGTTACTTGCCAATAATTTTTATACCCCTTCCAAATTTATTTCTCCATGTTTAATGCCTCAAATTGTAAGTAGGGGGTTGAAACTACACTGTAAAAAAATTTGGGTCCAGAATTTTACAGGAAAGTAGTGATTTGGTCCAGCTGAAAAAGGTTAAAAATTAGCACTTCGGAAGCTGTCAAAAGATTTCAAGACACTCTAAACACAAAATTGTCCATATTTTGAGTTAGAGGCGATGAAGTTTTCTATATTTTTGATATAATTTGTCCCAAAAGTAGTACAACACACTGTAAAAATTTCATTGAGAAAGCGCAGGTGGGATTTTTTTAATTTTCATTTATGTTCTAAAAGAAATGCACTACGAATTAATTGTGTTCTCGGACCTAAGAGGTGAAGTCTGTAAATATAGAATCTGTACTTTGGCAACTTCCCTAAATGATTTGACGGTTTCAATTTGTCAAATAGCATGAAACTAAAGGATTTAAACTTTTATTTTATAGAATTTCTGCAAAAATGACCAATTTTGGCATTTTATGGTCAAAATAGGCATTTTAAGGCTTTTTCAATAATGATGCATACATGGCATCCTGACTTTTTATCTGACAGGTTTTCATGTGTCAATACTTGTGTTTATATGCCTTTATCTAGTTCTTTTACTTGTTTATGAACTCAGAATCTACAGAAAAGAACATTATCTCAGACAATATGTACAAAATGTGTTGTATAAATGACCCTTGTCTAACGCCCTGTTTGGATGAAGTCAAAAGTGGGGTTCTTGGTACATAAAATTTGAAGTCCACAATAAAGACCTCACTAAATTTGTATCAAAAGCACTTTACAATGTCTATTGTACCTGTTCCATCTCACATAATATCTTTCTTTTCTTCTGTAGGATAGCAAGTGGTTTAGATATAAGCCTGTTGAGACTAAAATTGCATTCAAGTTTTTCATTAAAAAGGCAAAAATCTTTGTATCAGACCATACTGTCTGTAAGAAAAGTTAATTGCAAGAGCCTTTTTGGGCTCAGATTTGTTGTATCATGTCACATGAGTATAGAAATGATAAAAAGACACAATTTTTTATTTCTTATAGCCTCAATATGCATTTTTTAATGTAAATATGTGGCACGGCCAAAATTGACCCTTATATCTTTCCAGTCTTACTTGGCTTAAGACCCTTTTAAAATAATATGATATGTTATTTGTGACTTTTCTTTCCATTTAAAGTACATTTAATACATATGTAAGGATTATTTATAACCAAAAAGTTTCACAAATTTAAAATTGCTGGAAAATATTACATCTTCATGTAAGGCCCCCTTTTATTGAAAAACCTCAATTTTTAGGCCCAGGCTGATATAAATTTGACTTTTGAATAATTATGCTAAGTCTGATAAATCAAATGAGTACTCTATTGCTTTTAGTACATAATAAATGATATATTAGGGCATCTAAAAAGCATTTTTTTGCAATATTTTAATTTTCAAATCCCAAAATGTTGATAGTTGAAATTATTCAATTTTAACGTCAAAATTTAACACGCAAAGATGAGTATAGAATTTAGCACATTGTCTATAATATATATCCTATTGTTATGAAACTTTGCAAGCAGTGTTATAATTTATTAAGCTCTGGTCATACCAAGTTTTTTTAAGATTTGTCAACTCTTTCTATCCTAAGAGGTGAAGTCTGTAAATATAGAATCTGTACTTTGGCAACTTCCCTAAATGATTTGACGGTTTCAATTTGTCAAATAGCATGAAACTAAAGGATTTAAACTTTTATTTTATAGAATTTCTGCAAAAATGACCAATTTTGGCATTTTATGGTCAAAATAGGCATTTTAAGGCTTTTTCAATAATGATGCATACATGGCATCCTGACTTTTTATCTGACAGGTTTTCATGTGTCAATACTTGTGTTTATATGCCTTTATCTAGTTCTTTTACTTGTTTATGAACTCAGAATCTACAGAAAAGAACATTATCTCAGACAATATGTACAAAATGTGTTGTATAAATGACCCTTGTCTAACGCCCTGTTTGGATGAAGTCAAAAGTGGGGTTCTTGGTACATAAAATTTGAAGTCCACAATAAAGACCTCACTAAATTTGTATCAAAAGCACTTTACAATGTCTATTGTACCTGTTCCATCTCACATAATATCTTTCTTTTCTTCTGTAGGATAGCAAGTGGTTTAGATATAAGCCTGTTGAGACTAAAATTGCATTCAAGTTTTTCATTAAAAAGGCAAAAATCTTTGTATCAGACCATACTGTCTGTAAGAAAAGTTAATTGCAAGAGCCTTTTTGGGCTCAGATTTGTTGTATCATGTCACATGAGTATAGAAATGATAAAAAGACACAATTTTTTATTTCTTATAGCCTCAATATGCATTTTTTAATGTAAATATGTGGCACGGCCAAAATTGACCCTTATATCTTTCCAGTCTTACTTGGCTTAAGACCCTTTTAAAATAATATGATATGTTATTTGTGACTTTTCTTTCCATTTAAAGTACATTTAATACATATGTAAGGATTATTTATAACCAAAAAGTTTCACAAATTTAAAATTGCTGGAAAATATTACATCTTCATGTAAGGCCCCCTTTTATTGAAAAACCTCAATTTTTAGGCCCAGGCTGATATAAATTTGACTTTTGAATAATTATGCTAAGTCTGATAAATCAAATGAGTACTCTATTGCTTTTAGTACATAATAAATGATATATTAGGGCATCTAAAAAGCATTTTTTTGCAATATTTTAATTTTCAAATCCCAAAATGTTGATAGTTGAAATTATTCAATTTTAACGTCAAAATTTAACACGCAAAGATGAGTATAGAATTTAGCACATTGTCTATAATATATATCCTATTGTTATGAAACTTTGCAAGCAGTGTTATAATTTATTAAGCTCTGGTCATACCAAGTTTTTTTAAGATTTGTCAACTCTTTCTATCCTATTAGGTCCGAGACCACAATTGTCGTCCCTTGATTTTCGTTGTTCACGAATATAGTCCCTAGTGTTAACAGTGGGTTACTTGCCAATAATTTTTATACCCCTTCCAAATTTATTTCTCCATGTTTAATGCCTCAAATTGTAAGTAGGGGGTTGAAACTACACTGTAAAAAAATTTGGGTCCAGAATTTTACAGGAAAGTAGTGATTTGGTCCAGCTGAAAAAGGTTAAAAATTAGCACTTCGGAAGCTGTCAAAAGATTTCAAGACACTCTAAACACAAAATTGTCCATATTTTGAGTTAGAGGCGATGAAGTTTTCTATATTTTTGATATAATTTGTCCCAAAAGTAGTACAACACACTGTAAAAATTTCATTGAGAAAGCGCAGGTGGGATTTTTTTAATTTTCATTTATGTTCTAAAAGAAATGCACTACGAATTAATTGTGTTCTCGGACCTAAGAGGTGAAGTCTGTAAATATAGAATCTGTACTTTGGCAACTTCCCTAAATGATTTGACGGTTTCAATTTGTCAAATAGCATGAAACTAAAGGATTTAAACTTTTATTTTATAGAATTTCTGCAAAAATGACCAATTTTGGCATTTTATGGTCAAAATAGGCATTTTAAGGCTTTTTCAATAATGATGCATACATGGCATCCTGACTTTTTATCTGACAGGTTTTCATGTGTCAATACTTGTGTTTATATGCCTTTATCTAGTTCTTTTACTTGTTTATGAACTCAGAATCTACAGAAAAGAACATTATCTCAGACAATATGTACAAAATGTGTTGTATAAATGACCCTTGTCTAACGCCCTGTTTGGATGAAGTCAAAAGTGGGGTTCTTGGTACATAAAATTTGAAGTCCACAATAAAGACCTCACTAAATTTGTATCAAAAGCACTTTACAATGTCTATTGTACCTGTTCCATCTCACATAATATCTTTCTTTTCTTCTGTAGGATAGCAAGTGGTTTAGATATAAGCCTGTTGAGACTAAAATTGCATTCAAGTTTTTCATTAAAAAGGCAAAAATCTTTGTATCAGACCATACTGTCTGTAAGAAAAGTTAATTGCAAGAGCCTTTTTGGGCTCAGATTTGTTGTATCATGTCACATGAGTATAGAAATGATAAAAAGACACAATTTTTTATTTCTTATAGCCTCAATATGCATTTTTTAATGTAAATATGTGGCACGGCCAAAATTGACCCTTATATCTTTCCAGTCTTACTTGGCTTAAGACCCTTTTAAAATAATATGATATGTTATTTGTGACTTTTCTTTCCATTTAAAGTACATTTAATACATATGTAAGGATTATTTATAACCAAAAAGTTTCACAAATTTAAAATTGCTGGAAAATATTACATCTTCATGTAAGGCCCCCTTTTATTGAAAAACCTCAATTTTTAGGCCCAGGCTGATATAAATTTGACTTTTGAATAATTATGCTAAGTCTGATAAATCAAATGAGTACTCTATTGCTTTTAGTACATAATAAATGATATATTAGGGCATCTAAAAAGCATTTTTTTGCAATATTTTAATTTTCAAATCCCAAAATGTTGATAGTTGAAATTATTCAATTTTAACGTCAAAATTTAACACGCAAAGATGAGTATAGAATTTAGCACATTGTCTATAATATATATCCTATTGTTATGAAACTTTGCAAGCAGTGTTATAATTTATTAAGCTCTGGTCATACCAAGTTTTTTTAAGATTTGTCAACTCTTTCTATCCTAAGAGGTGAAGTCTGTAAATATAGAATCTGTACTTTGGCAACTTCCCTAAATGATTTGACGGTTTCAATTTGTCAAATAGCATGAAACTAAAGGATTTAAACTTTTATTTTATAGAATTTCTGCAAAAATGACCAATTTTGGCATTTTATGGTCAAAATAGGCATTTTAAGGCTTTTTCAATAATGATGCATACATGGCATCCTGACTTTTTATCTGACAGGTTTTCATGTGTCAATACTTGTGTTTATATGCCTTTATCTAGTTCTTTTACTTGTTTATGAACTCAGAATCTACAGAAAAGAACATTATCTCAGACAATATGTACAAAATGTGTTGTATAAATGACCCTTGTCTAACGCCCTGTTTGGATGAAGTCAAAAGTGGGGTTCTTGGTACATAAAATTTGAAGTCCACAATAAAGACCTCACTAAATTTGTATCAAAAGCACTTTACAATGTCTATTGTACCTGTTCCATCTCACATAATATCTTTCTTTTCTTCTGTAGGATAGCAAGTGGTTTAGATATAAGCCTGTTGAGACTAAAATTGCATTCAAGTTTTTCATTAAAAAGGCAAAAATCTTTGTATCAGACCATACTGTCTGTAAGAAAAGTTAATTGCAAGAGCCTTTTTGGGCTCAGATTTGTTGTATCATGTCACATGAGTATAGAAATGATAAAAAGACACAATTTTTTATTTCTTATAGCCTCAATATGCATTTTTTAATGTAAATATGTGGCACGGCCAAAATTGACCCTTATATCTTTCCAGTCTTACTTGGCTTAAGACCCTTTTAAAATAATATGATATGTTATTTGTGACTTTTCTTTCCA
Organism: Mytilus trossulus; assembly: GCF_036588685.1. Classification (NCBI taxonomy): domain Eukaryota; kingdom Metazoa; phylum Mollusca; class Bivalvia; order Mytilida; family Mytilidae; genus Mytilus; species Mytilus trossulus. The sequence continues at coordinate 1,703 of NW_026963798.1, read as the reverse complement.
TTTAAAGTACATTTAATACATATGTAAGGATTATTTATAACCAAAAAGTTTCACAAATTTAAAATTGCTGGAAAATATTACATCTTCATGTAAGGCCCCCTTTTATTGAAAAACCTCAATTTTTAGGCCCAGGCTGATATAAATTTGACTTTTGAATAATTATGCTAAGTCTGATAAATCAAATGAGTACTCTATTGCTTTTAGTACATAATAAATGATATATTAGGGCATCTAAAAAGCATTTTTTTGCAATATTTTAATTTTCAAATCCCAAAATGTTGATAGTTGAAATTATTCAATTTTAACGTCAAAATTTAACACGCAAAGATGAGTATAGAATTTAGCACATTGTCTATAATATATATCCTATTGTTATGAAACTTTGCAAGCAGTGTTATAATTTATTAAGCTCTGGTCATACCAAGTTTTTTTAAGATTTGTCAACTCTTTCTATCCTATTAGGTCCGAGACCACAATTGTCGTCCCTTGATTTTCGTTGTTCACGAATATAGTCCCTAGTGTTAACAGTGGGTTACTTGCCAATAATTTTTATACCCCTTCCAAATTTATTTCTCCATGTTTAATGCCTCAAATTGTAAGTAGGGGGTTGAAACTACACTGTAAAAAAATTTGGGTCCAGAATTTTACAGGAAAGTAGTGATTTGGTCCAGCTGAAAAAGGTTAAAAATTAGCACTTCGGAAGCTGTCAAAAGATTTCAAGACACTCTAAACACAAAATTGTCCATATTTTGAGTTAGAGGCGATGAAGTTTTCTATATTTTTGATATAATTTGTCCCAAAAGTAGTACAACACACTGTAAAAATTTCATTGAGAAAGCGCAGGTGGGATTTTTTTAATTTTCATTTATGTTCTAAAAGAAATGCACTACGAATTAATTGTGTTCTCGGACCTAAGAGGTGAAGTCTGTAAATATAGAATCTGTACTTTGGCAACTTCCCTAAATGATTTGACGGTTTCAATTTGTCAAATAGCATGAAACTAAAGGATTTAAACTTTTATTTTATAGAATTTCTGCAAAAATGACCAATTTTGGCATTTTATGGTCAAAATAGGCATTTTAAGGCTTTTTCAATAATGATGCATACATGGCATCCTGACTTTTTATCTGACAGGTTTTCATGTGTCAATACTTGTGTTTATATGCCTTTATCTAGTTCTTTTACTTGTTTATGAACTCAGAATCTACAGAAAAGAACATTATCTCAGACAATATGTACAAAATGTGTTGTATAAATGACCCTTGTCTAACGCCCTGTTTGGATGAAGTCAAAAGTGGGGTTCTTGGTACATAAAATTTGAAGTCCACAATAAAGACCTCACTAAATTTGTATCAAAAGCACTTTACAATGTCTATTGTACCTGTTCCATCTCACATAATATCTTTCTTTTCTTCTGTAGGATAGCAAGTGGTTTAGATATAAGCCTGTTGAGACTAAAATTGCATTCAAGTTTTTCATTAAAAAGGCAAAAATCTTTGTATCAGACCATACTGTCTGTAAGAAAAGTTAATTGCAAGAGCCTTTTTGGGCTCAGATTTGTTGTATCATGTCACATGAGTATAGAAATGATAAAAAGACACAATTTTTTATTTCTTATAGCCTCAATATGCATTTTTTAATGTAAATATGTGGCACGGCCAAAATTGACCCTTATATCTTTCCAGTCTTACTTGGCTTAAGAC
>NW_026963797.1:0-10000 GCF_036588685.1 Mytilus trossulus | reverse complement strand
TCATCCAGGCCGGCAAACTATACCCTCGGTAAAAAAAAATTTTACGAGGGTGAAATGTTCATCGTGGTGTCGCACGTTAGACGCGGACAGGCTACCGCGGGTCTCTCGATCATCCAGGCCGGCAAACTATACCCTCGGTAAAAAAAAATTTTACGAGGGTGAAATGTTCATCGTGGTGTCGCACGTTAGACGCGGACAGGCTACCGCGGGTCTCTCGATCATCCAGGCCGGCAAACTATACCCTCGGTAAAAAAAATTTTACGAGGGTGAAATGTTCATCGTGGTGTCGCACGTTAGACGCGGACAGGCTACCGCGGGTCTCTCGATCGTCCAGGCCGGCAAACTATACCCTCGGTAAAAAAAATTTACGAGGGTGAAATGTTCATCGTGTGGGTCGCACGTTAGACGCGGACAGGCTACCGCGGGTCTCTCGATCGTCCAGGCCGGCAAACTATACCCTCGGTAAAAAAAATTTACGAGGGTGAAATGTTCATCGTGTGGGTCGCACGTTAGACGCGGACAGGCTACCGCGGGTCTCTCGATCGTCCAGGCCGGCAAACTATACCCTCGGTAAAAAAATTTTACGAGGGTGAAATGTTCATCGTGGGGGTCGCACGTTAGACGCGGACAGGCTACCGCGGGTCTCTCGATCGTCCAGGCCGGCAAACTATACCCTCGGTAAAAATTTTTTACGAGGGTGAAATGTTCATCGTGGTGTCGCACGTTAGACGCGGACAGGCTACCGCGGGTCTCTCGATCGTCCAGGCCGGCAAAGTATACCTCGGTAAAATTTTTTACGAGGGTGAAATGTTCATCGTGGGGTCGCACGTTAGACGCGGACAGGCTACCGCGGGTCTCTCGATCGTCCAGGCCGGCAAACTATACCCTCGGTAAAAAAAATTTACGAGGGTGAAATGTTCATCGTGTGGGTCGCACGTTAGACGCGGACAGGCTACCGCGGGTCCTCTCGATCGTCCAGGCCGGCAAACTATACCCTCGGTAAAAAAATTTTACGAGGGTGAAATGTTCATCGTGGGGGTCGCACGTTAGACGCGGACAGGCTACCGCGGGTCTCTCGATCGTCCAGGCCGGCAAACTATACCCTCGGTAAAAAAATTTTACGAGGGTGAAATGTTCATCGTGGGGTCGCACGTAGACGCGGACAGGCTACCGCGGGTCTCTCGATCGTCCAGGCCGGCAAAACTATACCCTCGGTAAAAAAAATTTACGAGGGTGAAATGTTCATCGTGGGGGTCGCACGTTAGACGCGGACAGGCTACCGCGGGTCTCTCGATCGTCCAGGCCGGCAAACTATACCCTCGGTAAAAATTTTTTACGAGGGTGAAATTTTCATCGTGTGGGTCGCACGTTAGACGCGGACAGGCTACCGCGGGTCTCTCGATCGTCCAGGCCGGCAAACTATACCCTCGGTAAAATTTTTTACGAGGGTGAAATGTTCATCGTGGTGTCGCACGTTAGACGCGGACAGGCTACCGCGGGTCTCTCGATCGTCCCAGGCCGGCAAAGTATACCCTCGGTAAAAATTTTTTACGAGGGTGAAATGTTCATCGTGGGGTCGCACGTTAGACGCGGACAGGCTACCGCGGTCTCTCGATCGTCCAGGCCGGCAAAGTATACCCTCGGTAAAAATTTTTACGAGGGTGAAATGTTCATCGTGGGGTCGCACGTTAGACGCGGACAGGCTACCGCGGGTCTCTCGATCGTCCAGGCCGGCAAACTATACCCTCGGTAAAAAAATTTTACGAGGGTGAAATGTTCATCGTGGGGTCGCACGTTAGACGCGGACAGGCTACCGCGGGTCTCTCGATCGTCAGGCCGGCAAAGTATACCCTCGGTAAAAAAATTTTTCGAGGGTGAAATGTTCATCGTGGGGTCGCACGTTAGACGCGGACAGGCTACCGCGGGTCTCTCGACCATCGAGGCCGTCTAACTATACCCTCGGTAAAAAAAAATTACGAGGGTGAAATTTTCATCGGGAAGCCGCACGTTAGACGCGGACAGGCTACCGCGGGTCTCTCGACCATCGAGGCCGTCTGGACTATACCCTCGGTAAAAAAAAAAATTACAAGGCTGAAATTTTCATCGGGAAGCCGTACGTTAGACGCAGGCCAGCTACTGCGGGTCTCTCGATCGTCCAGGCCGGCAAAGTATACCCTCGGTAAAAAATTTTACGAGGGTGAAATGTTCATCGTGGTGTCGCACGTTAGACGCGGACAGGCTACCGCGGGTCTCTCGACCATCCGAGGCCGTCTAACTATACCCTCGGTAAAAAAAAATTACGAGGGTGAAATTTTCATCGGGAAGCCGCACGTTAGACGCGGACTAGGCTACCGCGGGTCTCTCGACCATCGAGCCGTCTGACTATACCCTCGGTAAAAAAAAATTACAAGGCTGAAATTTTCATCGGGAGCCGTACGTTAGACGCAGGCCAGCTACTGCGGGTCTCTCGACCATCGAGGCCGTCTAACTATACCCTCGGTAAAAAAAATTTACAAGGCTGAACTGTCATCGAGAAGCCGTACGTTAGACGCAGGCAGGCTACCGCGGGTCTCTCGACCATCCATCGAAGCCGTCTGACTGTACCCTCGGTAAAAAAAATTTTACAAGGCTGAAATGTTCATCGAGAAGCCGTACGTTAGACGCAGGCAGGCTACCGCGGGTCTCTCGACCATCGAAGCCTTCAAACTATACCCTCGGTAAAATTTTTTTACAAGGGTGAAATTTTCATCGAGAAGCCGTCCGTTAGACGCAGGCAGGCTACCGCGGGTCTCTCGACCATCGAAGCCTTCAAACTATACCCTCGGTAAAAATTTTTTACAAGGGTGAACTGTTCATCGAGAAGCCGTACGTTAGACGCAGGCAGGCTACCGCGGGTCTCTCGACCATCCATCGAAGCCGTCTGACTGTACCCTCGGTAAAAAAAATTTTACAAGGCTGAAATGTTCATCGAGAAGCCGTACGTTAGACGCAGGCAGGCTACCGCGGGTCTCTCGACCATCGAAGCCTTCAAACTATACCCTCGGTAAAATTTTTTTACAAGGGTGAAATTTTCATCGAGAAGCCGTACGTTAGACGCAGGCAGGCTACCGCGGGTCTCTCGACCATCGAAGCCTTCAAACTATACCCTCGGGTAAAAATTTTTTTACAAGGGTGAACTGTTCATCGAGAAGCCGTACGTTAGACGCAGGCAGGCTACCGCGGGTCTCTCGACCATCGAAGCCTTCAAACTATACCCTCGGTAAAAATTTTTACGAAGGGTGAACTGTTCATCGAGAAGCCGTACGTTAGACGCAGGCAGGCTACCGCGGGTCTCTCGACCATCCATCGAAGCCGTCTGACTGTACCCTCGGTAAAAAAATTTTACAAGGCTGAAATGTTCATCGAGAAGCCGTACGTTAGACGCAGGCAGGCTACCGCGGGTCTCTCGACCATCGAAGCCTTCAAACTATACCTCGGTAAAAATTTTTTACAAGGGTGAACTGTTCATCGAGAAGCCGTACGTTAGACGCAGGCAGGCTACCGCGGGTCTCTCGACCATCCATCGAAGCCGTCTGACTGTACCCTCGGTAAAAAAAATTTTACAAGGCTGAAATGTTCATCGAGAAGCCGTACGTTAGACGCAGGCAGGCTACCGCGGGTCTCTCGACCATCGAAGCCGTCTAACTGTACCCTCGGTAAAAAAAATTTACAAGGCTGAAATGTTCATCGGGAAGCCGTCCGTTAGACGCAGGCAGACTACCGCGGGTCTCTCGACCATCGAAGCCGTCTAACTGTACCCTCGGTAAAAAATTTTTACAAGGCTGAAATGTTCATCGGAAAGCCGCACGTTAGACGAGGCAGGCTACCGCGGGTCTCTCGACCATCCATCGAAGCCGTCTGACTGTACCCTCGGTAAAAAAATTTTACAAGGCTGAAAGGTTCATCGGAAAGCCGCACGTTAGATGCGGACAGGCTACCGCGGGTCTCTCGACCATCCATCGAAGCCGTCTGACTGTACCCTCGGTAAAAAAATTTTACAAGGCTGAACTGTTCATCGAGAAGCCGTACGTTAGACGCAGGCAGGCTACCGCGGGTCTCTCGACCATCCATCGAAGCCGTCTGACTGTACCCTCGGTAAAAAAATTTTACAAGCTGAAAGGTTCATCGGAAAGCCGCACGTTTAGATGCGGACAGGCTACCGCGGTCTCTCGACCATCGAGGCCTTCAAACTATACCCTCGGTAAAAATTTTTACAAGGGTGAAATTTTCATCGGAAGCCGCACGTAAGACGCAGGCAGGCTAACCGCGGGTCTCTCGACCATCGAGGCCGTCAAACTATACCCTCGGTAACAATTTTTTTAGAAGGTGAAATTTTCATCGGGAAGCCGCACGTTAGATGCGGACAGGCTACCGCGGTCTCTCGACCATCGAGACCTTCAAACTATACCGTCGGTAAAAAAATTTCACGTGGGTTACATTTTCATCGGGAAGCCGCACGTTAGACGCAGGCGAGCTACCGCGGGTCTCTCGACATTCAGGCCGGCAAACAATACCCCTCGGTAAATATTTTTTACGTGGGTGAGATTTTCATCGGGATGTCGCACGTTAGACGCGGACAGGTTACCGCGGGTCTCTCGACCATCGGCGGCCAGCCAAAGCCATAGCCTAGTCAAAAAGTGTTACAGGTTGACAATTTTTCATCGGGAAGGCCGCACGTAAGAATAGTACAGCAGGTCTCTCGATGAAACGATCACATTTCATGTAACGTAACGTAAACGAAGGCAGGCATCGTACACCCTAACCCTAAGCCGCCTCTTGACGATGCCTAACCCTAACCCTAACCCTAACCCTAACCCTAACCCTAACCCTAACCCTAACCCTAACCCTAACCCTAACCCTAACCCTAACCCTAACTACCTAACCCTAACCCTAACCCTAACCCTAACCCTAACCCTAACCCTAGCCTGTTACTTAGGCCGTGTCAGGACCCAGGCTGGCATTATTCCTCGATACGTGTAGGTACGTGGTCGGCCTGTCTGGTACCGGGCGATCACGGGTCTCTACCGCAGGCAAAGTACGTGGTCGGCCTTTACCGGGCTACCGCGGGTAGGTAGATACGTGAAGACCCGCATAAGCCCGTGGTACCCGTCTGGTACCGGGCGATCACGGGTCTCTACCGCAGGCAAAGGTACGTGGTCGGCCTTTACCGGGCTACCGCGGGTAGGTAGATACGTGAAGACCCGCATAAGCCCGTGGTACCCGTCTGGTACCGGGCGATCACGGGTCTCTACGCAGGCAAAGGTACGTGGTCGGCCTTTACCGGGCTACCGCGGGTAGGTAGATACGTGAAGACCCCGCATAAGCCCGTGGTACCCGTCTGGTACCGGGCGATCACGGGTCTCTACCCGCAGGCAAAGGTACGTGGTCGGCCTTTACCGGGCTACCGCGGGTAGGTAGATACGTGAAGACCCCGCATAAGCCCGTGGTACCCGTCTGGTACCGGGCGATCACGGGTCTCTACCGCAGGCAAAGGTACGTGGTCGGCCTTTACCGGGCTACCGCGGGTAGGTAGATAACGTGAAGACCCGCATAAGCCCGTGGTACCCGTCTGGTACCGGGCGATCACGGGTCTCTACCGCAGGCAAAGGTACGTGGTCGGCTTTACCTGGGCTACCGCGGGTAGGTAGATACGTGAAGACCCGCATAAGCCCGTGGTACCCGTCTGTACCGGGCGATCACGGGTCTCTACCGCAGGCAAAGGTACGTGGTCGGCCTTTACCGGGCTACCGCGGGTAGGTAGATACGTGAAGACCCGCATAAGCCCGTGGTACCCGTCTGGTACCGGGCGATCACGGGGTCTCTACCGCAGGCAAAGGTACGTGGTCGGCCTTTACCGGGCTACCGCGGGTAGGTAGATACGTGAAGACCCCGCATAAGCCCGTGGTACCCCTCTAACAGGCCGTCCACGTACCTTCCTCGTGGTAGCCCGCTAACAGGCCGTCCACGTACCTTCCTCGTGGTAGCCCGCTAACAGGCCGTCCGTCCACGTACCTTTCTCGTGTAGCCCGCTGACAGGTCGACCACGTCCCCTTCTTACCCGCGGTAGCTGGCTACCGAGGCCGTCGACGTACCTTTACCTGCGGTAGACCGCTAATCAGGTCGACCACGTCCCTCCTTACCCGCGGTAGCTGGCTACCGAGGCCGTCGACGTACCTTTGCCTGCGGTAGCCCGCTATCGGGTCGACCACGTCCCTCCTTACCCGCGGTAGCTGGCTACCGAGGCCGTCGACGTACCTTTGCCTGCGGTAGCCCGCTATCGGGTCGACCACGTCCCTCCTTACCCGCGGTAGCTGGCTACCGAGGCCGTCGACGTACCTTTGCCTGCGGTAGACCGCTATCGGGTCGACCACGTCCCTCCTTACCCGCGGTAGCTGGCTACCGAGGCCGTCGACGTACCTTTGCCTGCCGTAGCCCGCTATCGGGTCGACCACGTCCCTCCTTACCCGCGGTAGCTGGCTACCGAGGCCGTCGACGTTCCTTTGCCTGCGATAGCCCGCTATCGGGTCGACCACGTCCCCTTCTTACCCGCGGTAGCTCGCTACCGAGGCCGTCGACGTACCTTTGCCGGCGGTAGCCCGCTATCGGGTCGACCACGTCCCTCCTTACCCGCGGTAGCTGGCTACCGAGGCCGTCGACGTACCTTTGCCTGCGGTAGACCGCTATCGGGTCGACCACGTCCCTCCTTACCCGCGGTAGCTGGCTACCGAGGCCGTCGACGTACCTATTGCCTGCCGTAGCCCGCTATCGGGTCGACCACGTCCCTCCTTACCCCGCGGTAGCTGGCTACCGAGGCCGTCGACGTTCCTTTGCCTGCGATAGCCCGCTATCGGGTCGACCACGTCCCCTTCTTACCCGCGGTAGCTCGCTACCGAGGCCGTCGATGATCCTTTGCGGCCGTAGCCCGCTATCGGGTCGACCACGTCCCTCCTTACCGCGGTAGCTGGCTACCGAGGCCGTCGACGTTCCTTTGCCTGCCGTAGCCCGCTATCGGGTCGACCACGTACGATGATACCTCGCGGTAGCCCGTTAGCACGGCCGTCCACGTCCCTTTACCCGCGGTAGCTCGCTACCGGGGCCGTCCACGTCCCTTTACCCGCGGTAGCTCGCTATCGGGTCGACCACGTACGATGAGACCCGCGGTAGCCCGCTAGCACGGCCGTCCACGTCCCTTTACCTGCGATAGCCCGCTATCGGGTCGACCACGTACGATGATACCCGCGGTAGCTCGCTACCGAGGCCGTCCACGTCCCTTTACCCGCGGTAGCTCGCTATCGGGTCGACCACGTACGATGAGACCGCGGTAGCCCGCTAGCACGGCCGTCCACGTCCCTTTACCCGCGGAAGCTCGCTAATCGGGTCGACCACGTACGATGAGACCCGCGGTAGCCCGCTAGCACGGCCGTCCACGTCCCTTTACCCGCGATAGCCCGCTATCGGGTCGACCACGTACGATGAGACCCGCGGTAGCCCGCTAGCACGGCCGTCCACGTCCCTTTACCCGCGGTAGCTCGCTATCGGGTCGACCACGTACGATGAGACCCGCGGTAGCCCGCTAGCACGGCCGTCCACGTCCCTTTACCCGCGGTAGCCCGCTATCGGGTCGACCGCGTACGATGGAGACCCGCGGTAGCCCGCTAGCACGGCCGTCCACGTCCCTTTACCCGCGGTAGCCCGCTATCGGGTCGACCACGTACGATGAGACCCGCGGTAGCCCGCTAGCACGGCCGTCCACGTCCCCTTTACCCGCGGTAGCCCGCTATCGGGTCGACCACGTACGATGAGACCCGCGGTAGCCCGCTAGCACGGCCGTCCACGTCCCTTTACCCGCGGTAGCCCGCTATCGGGTCGACCGCGTACGATGATATCCGCGGTAGCCCGCTAGCACGGCCGTCGACGTCCCTTTACCTGCGATAGCCCGCTATCGGGTCGACCACGTACGATGAGACCCGCGGTAGCCCGCTAGCACGGCCGTCCACGTCCCTTTACCCGCGATAGCCCGCTATCGGGTCGACCACGTACGATGAGACCCGCGTAGCCCGCTAGCACGGCCGTCCACGTCCCTTTACCCGCGGTAGCTCGCTATCGGGTCGACCACGTACGATGAGACCCGCGGTAGCCCGCTAGCACGGCCGTCCACGTCCCTTTACCCGCGGTAGCCCGCTATCGGGTCGACCGCGTACGATGATATCCGCGGTAGCCCGCTAGCACGGCCGTCGACGTCCCTTTACCTGCGATAGCCCGCTATCGGGTCGACCACGTACGATGAGACCCGCGGGTAGCTCGCTACCGAGGCCGTCGACGTCCCTTTACCCGCGGTAGCCCGCTATCGGGTCGACCACGTACGATGAGACCCGCGGTAGCTCGCTACCGAGGCCGTCGACGTCCCTTTACCCGCGGTAGCCCGCTATCGGGTCGACCACGTACGATGATACCCGCGGTACCTTCTCAGCCGCGGGTAAGCCCGCTGAAAAAAAAAAAAAAAAAAAAAAAAAAATTTTTTTTTCCCCATCGCATGCGGTAGCCCCGCTATCGAGGACGACCACGTCCCTTCTCAGCCGCGGGTAAGCCCGATGAAAAAAAAAAAAAAAAAAAAAAAAAAAAATTTTTTCCCATCGCATGCGGTAGCCCCGCTATCGAGGACGACCACGTCCCTTCTCAGCCGCGGGTAAGCCCGATGAAAAAAAAAAAAAAAAAAAAAAAATTTTTTCCCATCGCATGCGGTAGCCCCGCTATCGAGGACGACCACGTCCCTTCTCAGCCGCGGGTAAGCCCGATGAAAAAAAAAAAAAAAAAAAAAAAAATTTTTTCCCATCGCATGCGGTAGCCCCGCTATCGAGGACGACCACGTCCCTTCTCAGCCGCGGGTAAGCCCGATGAAAAAAAAAAAAAAAAAAAAAAAAATTTTTTCCCATCGCATGCGGTAGCCCCGCTATCGAGGACGACCACGTCCTTCTCAGCCGCGGGTAAGCCCGATGAAAAATTTTTTTTTTTTTTTTTTTTTCCCATCGCATGCGGTAGCCCCGCTATCGAGGTCGACCACGTACATTCTCAGCCGCGGGTAAGCCCGATGAAAAAAATTTTTTTTTTTTTTTTTTTTTTTTTCCCATCGCATGCGGTAGCCCCGCTATCGAGGACGACCACGTCCCTTCTCAGCCGCGGGTAAGCCCGATGAAAAAAATTTTTTTTTTTTTTTTTTTTCCCATCGCATGCGGTAGCCCCGCTATCGAGGTCGACCACGTACATTCTCAGCCGCGGGTAAGCCCGATGAAAATTTTTTTTTTTTTTTTTTTTTTTTTTTTTCCCATCGCATGCGGTATCCCATCGCATGCGGTAGCCCCGCTATCGAGGTCGACCACGTACCTTCTCAGCCGCGGGTAAGCCCGATGAAAAATTTTTTTTTTTTTTTTTTTTTTTTTTTTTCCCATCGCATGCGGTAGCCCCGCTATCGAGGTCGACCACGTCCCTTCTCAGCCGCGGGTAAGCCCGATGAAAAAAAAAAAAAAAAAAAAAAAAAAAAAAAAAAAAAATTTCCCATCGCATGCGGTAGCCCCGCTATCGAGGACGACCACGTCGCTTCTCAGCCGCGGGTAAGCCCGATGAAAATTTTTTTTTTTTTTTTTTTTTTTTTCAAATGTCGAAAATTCCTTCCGGGGCCAGAACGGCACACATGTTAGGGGTCGGATGGGTAGTGGGGATCGTCGGATTGACGGGCGACCGCACCTGCCCCGGCTGTGCCGTCTTTTAAAAATTTTGAAAATTTTTGAAATCTTGGAATCCCCAGTCGTCGTGTGCAACTTCATATCATGGGAGCAGTGAAGACCCGATCTTCGCTGTCAGGGATAGACGCGATAGTAAAGGACGGTGAGAGGCATGCACTTGCCGGTCCGATCTCTCGTTCATTCCACGGTTCCCGATTCACTTGGTAAAGGCGACATAGTGG